>NW_012106875.1:1414028-1428328 GCF_000951045.1 Mandrillus leucophaeus
GATTTTTTCATGATTAATAACTGCATCTCTTCCATTATCTCCATTGTAAGCCCAACACAACATACTTGTCCTTTTAGCTTACTCCTTCTAATGCCCAACACCAACATTTAAAAAAATTGCTTGTGGATTGACGTAAAAGTAAAATTAAAATCTGTATTCAATGATAAAAAGATAATTACATTACAAACTTGTTTTATCATCACTAAAAAGACAAAGTATAAATTTATCAAAGATAATTACAATTAAAATTTTTAAAAATATAATAAAAACATAAATCATCCAAAAATATTCTTGTAATGAATTAGATTATTTTTCCCCAATTAATTCACTGTCTTTGGATGAATGTAACTTATTAATGAATGAAAGAGGTTCAACATTAGATACATGCTACCTTTGCTCTATAATGTGTGCAATGAGAAACATATTCATATAAATAAGTAGAAAAAAAGAGATTTGGCATAAAAATGTCACTTAATTGAACAGATTTTGAGGTACTTCTATCAAAAATCCCATCACACTGATTTATCATCATTATATTTGACAATAGCCCAATTAGATAAAACCTTCAATTTTTGCAGTAATGAGCTAATCAGAAACCAACAAAACTGCCAAATGTTTTATTATCTATTCATTAAATATATTACATCTCTCACTTTGGGGGGAACATGCCTAAAAAATCTTTAGTAAAACTAAGTGATTGCTTGATATACCTCTTATTTTCTCTTGAAGACATACTTTGTTTAACAGATATACTTTAGGAAAAGCTGGGATACTTGACAGATGGCAGAAGCATATGATATATAAAATGCTTTCGTTCTTTCATATGCTTCATCCATATTTTTACCATAACCTTGGAGCCCAGGATTTACTTTATTAAATTCATTACAAAGTCTTCCGTATAGCAATCCTAAGAAAGATGTAAGAGAGGTGCATATATGAGACATAGATTTTTGCCAAATAATCATTGACTGTATATGCTTCTTAATTATGTCTCTCCCTCAGAAAAAGTGCACTTTAACACCGGCCAGGGGGTGAAAAATGGAAGATCCCTAAATGGAACTTGTTAGCACTCTGATGTATCATTCTACAAGATACCTAAATATAAAACATTTCAGCTCCTTCAGAAGAACTTGCTTCATGCTTAATATTAAATCTCTCATATGCATATATGATACATAAATCTTACTATGAGTTTTTGATGTTCAGTTGGAATTACTCTCTCTCTCTTTCTCCTCCCTGAAGGTTTTAACCCATAAGACAATGTATTTTGAATATAAAAATCTATGGTTTTACATTAGAAAGACGTAGTTTACCATAACCAATATTTCTAAAATGCTCCATCCAATGAGCATGTCTAAGTTTTTACAGTACCCAGTGTACCTTACAATCTGTTTGTCTCATTTCTCAATTACATGAATCTGTCCACTACACAAAATCTGAATGATCAACTTTGTGGGTTCACAGAAGCTATATCATCAAACTGTCTGATATTTACTCTTAATATAATTTCAGCTAAATGAAATACTTATAGAAGATTGTTTAAATGATATATTCCTCTGGCCAATACGGCCAGAACATTCTCATTATTTTTAGGGTGACAGAATATTAAGCTAGATTGAACAGGTTTCTGGCCAGGCGTGGTGGCTCGTGCCTGTAAGCCTAGCACTAGGACGCCAATGTGGACTGATTGCTTTAACCCATAACATTGAGATCCACCTGGGCAATATGGCAAAAACTCATCTCTACAAAAAACAAAAATTAGCTAGGCGTGGTAGTACATACCTCTAGTCTCACCTACTTGGGAGGCTGAGGTGGGAGTATCACTTGCTCCCAGGAGGTTGAGGCTGCAGTAAACCATTATTGTGCCACTCACTCCACTCACTCCAGCCTGGGCAACGGAGTGAGACTCTGTCTCCAGACAAAAAAAAAAAAAAAAAAAAAAAAAAAGAAAAAAGAAAAAAGAAAGAAAGAAAACAAAAACCAAACAAAACCTAAACAGGTTTCCTCTTTTTACTCTGAAACTGTTTTTGCAGCATTTTCTATTGTTTTCCTCCATGATCTCCTTAGGAAGCTCTACATAACAAATTTCTGTAGAAATTTGTGTTAAGAAGAGCTTTGTTTCTTTTAATTACTGACTATATTCTTGTATTTTTGAAACTGGAAAGATGTAGATACAGAGGTATATCTATCTACCAACTCAAGATCAATAAATGAACAATTTGCTGCAGTGTCTTGAAGCAAATGAGATGGCAGAAGAATTTGGTTGTTTGTTGAATAAAAACCTTGCGTGACATTTTGATTGAAATTGGACTTTTAATTACAACCACCAAAGTAGTGAGGTTGTGTTATTCAAAAGAAGTGCCATTAATGATGAGGTCATTTTATATTTTGGAAGTATTATATTATATTCTAAAAGAGAATATAGATACTAAATAACCATTTGTACATCTAAATATAAACAAAATTCTGTTTTCCCCCATGTATGAAGATTATAATGAAAACAAATGAAAAGTAGGTCTGTCCTTGTGAGTTTCTCAGGATGTTAAAGTTACACCATTAATCATTAAGGTGACATATTTCATTTAAAGAGGGCAATGTACTAGTCCTCTGCACTCTGCAAACACATGCCTTGTACTTCCCTGATCTCCTGGGAATCCTCTGACCTACTGGAGGATACATGGAACGAAGTCAAAATCACACTGCAAAAGATAGGTCAAAACTCTGGACTAACTGTAGAAATTCACATGACATTCTGAAAGATCCAAAGTTCCTCATTAGGTTAACAGACAGCATATGAAGAAATGTAATAGAAGATTTGCTACTTTTCAAAAAAATGCTGATATTATATTAAGTAAAAAAATATTCAAAATTTATCTAAATATTGTGATATTGATCTCTTATGAAATACATTCAAAAGAACACAAATTAATATACAAATTTTACTGGATTAACATGATGGTCTTGTGATTAGTTTACCTGCAAGCAGGGAAAACCCATATTAAACTGCAGTATGTGTATCTTAAAGTGTTTTAGATAAGCTTTAGATGACCTTCAAGTGTGAGGATTACATGCAGCATAATAGAAATAAATGATAAATAGGTCAGTTTATAGAAACTATTCAAGAACACGCCCTTGGCTTCTTCATGCTGGCAACTCACTTCCAAAAATCATTAGACATTACAAATTATGTAGCATACATGCAAAGGCAGACAGCAGATTTTTAACCTTAGAAAACATTCAATAAGAAGCTTAACCATCAACATGTCATATATTTAGCTGTGTCTTCCTGTTTGATTTCAAAACATGCTAAAAACCTACCCTCTATACTTTAGTTTTTTATGTTACAAAAAAAAAAAAAGACATTTAGCCTTGTGTAACCTCCAGTATATGGATTTGAAATACTATATTTTGTAAGGCAAATGTAATTTTCAATTTGTTATGAAGTTTTCCAATTATACCATAGACAAAATACCTACTGCGTTTATCAAAAAGACACATGAATAGAATTGGACCCACAAAAATGTTTTAAAAAGCAGCAAGTTATTTAACTTTAGAAAACAAAAACACATTTTTGCAATATAAAATTTCACTTAAATTCTCACACCACTGGATATCTTGCCCAAGTAAAATGACTTTCTTTCCCTTGCCTCTTTTGCTAATGTATAGACATCTGAACTGGTACTCAAAACTTTTCTATATATATTTCTTTAAATATCATTTCATTTAAATATTTTTTTTAAGGAAAATAAGTATTTTGACACTTTATATTCTTGTTAAAGAATGACCTTAGTGTGGCCAGACGCAGTGGCTCACACGCTGGGATTACAGGCTGGGATGCTGTAATCCCAGCACTTTGGGAGGCTGAGGCGGGTGGATTATGAGGTCAGGAGATCAATACCATCCTGGCTAACAGGGTGAAACCCCGTTTCTACTAAAAATACAAAAAAAAAAAAAAATCAGCCGGGCGTGGTGGCGGGCGCCTGTAGTCCCAGCTACTGGGGAGGCTGAGGCAGGAGAATGGCATATGGCGTAAACCCTAGAGGGGGAGACTGCAGTGAACCAAGATTGTGCCACTGCATTCCAGCCTGGGTGACAGAGAGAGACTTGGTCTCAAAAAAAAAAAAAAAAAAAAGCCTGGGTGACAGAGAGAGACTTGGTCTCAAAAAAAAAAAAAAAAAGAATGACCTTAGTGTAAATATTTCTCTGCAGGTGGAGGTCATATATATCACCAATATTTTTTCTCGTGAAGCTCTACAATGAGTTCACTCCCTTAGAAAATTTTACTGAACATAGTATTTTATCAACCTCTGTAAGAACAATGCAAAACGAGTCTGTTCATTTGGATCAATGCCAAGTATAAGTTATCTGAACTAGATGTTTATAGTTATTCTTAAATTTACTTGTCAATAAATTGACCAAAGTGTAATGTTCATACCAACCAAGCAATGTAACACTGAACAAAAGAATGATCGAACCATTCTCATGCTGAGGATTCACTTTAGGATGGAGGGACAGATTCCATAAATGCTCAATGAATTATTCCGTTTCATGAGGGTATGGACTAACTCTTTAGGATATAGAAAGAATATATTACAAACCAACTGGGCATTTGAAGACGGTCAGAGGCTCTAAATTCCAGAAGCAAAACAAAAGTAGAGTAAAAGTCTTTTGAACTTTCAAGGTAAAATTATTCCTTAAAGATCTGCTTTTATTCACACATGTTGAAAGATAATTGATTAAATTAATTTGACCAACTCCTACTCTAAGCAATTGATGCACAACAAAATAGGCACTACTCAGAGGATAGAATGTAGTTTTTGAGAGAATTAAATCTGTGACCCACTACTCCTTGCGTGATCACATGAGTATCATTTAGCAAATGACTACATTTGCTGATATCCATTAAGGTGAGTTTGTTTAGAATGAACTTCACTTCTCCAGATAAAACGATTAGCAATTTAAAAACACGTATATTAACAGGCTAAAATGTAAGGACCTTACTGATAAGGTCGAATGTTACAAAAGTAATACATGTTTTAATACGTAAACTATTCTTTGCTTCACAATCATTTCAGTTGCCTTACATTGTTTAAATAGTTCCGTACAATAGCACTTTCTGTCATAATGTGAAGGTTTATATTATCTAATGCAGTATACACTGGCCATAGAGATTTCCTGAGCATAGGAATGAATACGTAATTTTAGATTTTTACTTAAGTTTAATTAATTTAAGGTTGAATACCCACATTTGACAAATAGCCACAGTATTTCAAAACACAGGAGTAATTAGAGCAATTCAGTTCTGCAAAAGTATCCTATAAAAAATTATTCTAATTTCCATATTTAATTTTAAAAGGATATATATATATATAATCTACATTATAGCACTCAAAATATTTTCTTATATTTAGTCTTTTTTATTGCAGTCAAGCTTTAAAACTTCAAGAACCTTGAATAAATACAAAAATCATTTACCATCATCAAAGATGTATCACGATATATGAGGATTAAAAACTAGACTTAAAAAAATAATGATGCAAATCCCAGTCAGAAAAAAAAATTTCAAGTAATACTTCAAGAAAAAAAAAGCACAGAGCTTCCTGAATTAGAAAAAGTAAAATGTGAGAAGTATAAATTCTATATATTTAAGCACTCACTGCATCACAATAAGTAAACAAAACCAAAATTAAGAAATCCCTTATCAACTTCATTTATACGAACACTTTCCTGCATTCATATTTTGTGCAGAAACATCTCTTCTCTTAAATTTTAAACTACGCATTTCCTGAACAATAAGATTTCTTTTGAAATTGTTTCACGAAATTTTTCTGCATTAATTTTTGTTTCCACTGTTTTGTGTTTAATGGAAGTTAAGGTATTAAACAATACACACTAAAAATAAAGCAATTTTAAACTTTTCTTCAACCAATTGTAAAGTGTAAATAAAAGTATAGTAGTTTATGAGAGGTTAAAAATAAAGCAGGACACAATGACATGTTTTGCCTATGAAAAGATTTAAAAATCAGAAAAGGCCAGGCACAGTGACTCACACCTATAATCCCAGCACTTTGGGAGACTGATGCAGGTGGATCACTTGAGGCCAGGAGTTCGAAATCAGCCTGGCCAACATGATGAAACTCCATCTCTACTAAAAATACAAAAATTAGCCACACGTGGAGGCATGCGCCTGAAATCCCAGCTACTCAGGAGGCTGAGGTAGGACAATCACTTGAACCCAGGAGGCGGAGGTTGCAGTGAGCTATGATCATGCCACTGCACTCCAGCCTGAATCAGAAAGTGAGATTCTGTCTCAAAAAATATGCATACAACTAAATAAAATAAATAAAAATCAGCAAAGAAGAGGCAGAGCAAGACGGCCAAATAAGATCCTCCAGCAATCATCTCCCCATAGAAACATAAAATTTAGCAACTATCCAAGCACCAAGGCACCCTTACAAGAGCTTAGAAAAACAAGTGAGAGGTCAAAGTACCTGATTTTAGCATAAAAACAAGAAAAGATGCATTGAAGAGGATTGGAAGGACACAGTCACATTGCCATCTTCACCCCTCCCCCAACTCCAAGAAGCACAACTCAGAAAGAGACAAAACTCTCTCAGGAAGCCAGAGGAAAGCAAGTGCGGGACTTTGACGTGGAGCCCAGTGCCAGGCCTACCAGGGTGAAACCCAGGATGAAGTCAGTATTGGGCAGAATCCCACAGACTTTGGCTCCAGGCCAGGGCCACAGACACACAGAGCTACCTGGCCTTGCCTCAGCTCTAAAAGGCAACCTACAGCCCCAGCAGTATGGTCTCATGTTCCAACCAGCACTACCCAGTGGTTTACAGCAGCCTCAGACCACAGGTGAACCTCAGTGACAAGGAGGCCATAGCTGCCCTGGTCCCAGTGACCACGGACTTCAAATATGACCCAAGATTACAGTGCATGGTAACTATACGAATGGCTACTTAATCCGTCCCTCAATCTTAGGCAGCACAACATGGACACGGATGCTGTGTGCCTAAGGAAAGGAGAAGGAGGTTGACAGAAAACATCGCTTTGGAGACCAGCATTGGGTCTTTCACAATGAGACAGAGTAGAGGGGAGCTCGCGGTACCTGATTCTAGGCTGGTTACTATGGATGGAGCATCTGGATCTGACCCAGTCTCAGACAGAAATCCATGGACCCGACTGCCAGATTTCCCTTTTTAGGTCCTTCCTTAGGGAACAAAATACCCACAGTGGACATGTGGCAAACCTCAGCTTATGCTGCCATCTAGTGCTGAACATGAGGCAACACAACAACCGCAGACTATTAACAAAAATGGGCTTGGAGCATTATCTGGTGATGATACAGGGGCAGTGACCACCAGCCGAGAGAAAATAATCAGCCTGTTAGAATCTCGTGAAGAATAGGCACTAAAAAGCCAGATGGCAAAGACTAGAATAAATTCCTAATTTTCCAATATGCAGGTGTCATTGCATATCCACAAGCATCAATAATATTTAGGATAACATGACCTCACCAAACAGACGAAATAAGGCAACAAAGATCAACCCTAAAGTGATGGAGATTTGTGATCGCTCAGATATTTCAAAATAGCTTTTAACCCCTTTTCCCATTTGTCCTGAGAATACTAGCCAGTGGCACTTATGGTGGCAGCATTTACCCTGAGATAACTTTCCCGAGAAATATATTGCTTTTATTATTATTTTTACATCGCTCTAGTATATTGACTTTGGAAACAAAAGAAATCATTTTCTTTATAGCATTCTGTTTTTAGTAGTGGTATTTCCATTTACAAAATATAGAAATTCTTGATCACTGAAAATGTCAAATCCTAGAAAACGTAGCATTTCTTTGTGTGATGCTAACATCAGTCTCAAATATTTCTTAGCCAAAGATTTATTTGATGAATCTGTTTTTTCAAAACAGACAATTTGGATGTTAGCTCTCTTTGGAAATAGCTACAATAAAAGATTTAACATTTTATTTTCACACTGCAAATCAGCAAGATTTGCTTTAACCTCAAAGAACGTGTTCACATAAAAGTAAATGAGCACTGGCTGCAAACCGCACCCTGTGTTTCCCTAAACAGTAAAAAGGTTAAGTCAACCTGGTTCAAGAAGATGCAGAGAGACAATTCAGCAATTTATCAAAACAAAAAACAAAAAAACAAAAAAAAAACAAACAAAAAAAACAAACAAAAAAAACTTAACAGAGATTGAAATAAATTAAAAAAAAAAATCACACAGAAATCCTGGACTTGAAAATTACAATAAGCCAAATGAAAAATTCAGTAAAGGGGATCAACAGCAGAACTGATCAAGCAGAAGAAAGAATTAGTGAAGTCAAGGAGAGGCTATTTGAAAATACACAATCAGAAGAGAAAAAAAGAATGAAAAGGAACAAAGAAAGTCTAGAGGAACGATGGGAGAACATCAAAAGAGCAACTGTTTAAGTTATTAGTGTTCAAGAGGCTCTTAAGAATGCCAAGGGGTAGAAGACATATTCAAAGAAACAATAACAGAAAACTCCCCAAACCTAAGGAAACATATGATTACTCATGGGCATAAAGATCAAAGATGACCAACCAGACTCAACCCAAATAAATCTGTCTTAAGAGATATCATAATCAAACTCTCAAAGTCTGGAATATTACCAGTTCATATAAATTAAACCAAAATTTAATGATCCATTACTATGGGGCAGGGATGAAGCAATACAAATAAAACAGGCATGTACCTTTTTATTCAGGGTCTCCCATTTTTTGTGGGTGAGATACTACTGCAATACAGTGGAGTCAATATGATGATAACATGTTTTACAGACTTCTACAGAAGCACCAAGATGACTCACCTAATATGAACAGGCATATTAAAAAAGGGTTTTTCTCAAGACATGATATTTGCACTGATTGAAAAATACTGGGTAGGAATGAGCCAGTTAGGGACCCAAGAAGAAATGCAGGACATATCTGCACTAGGAAAAGATTAAATTGGGGCAGAAGGAAAAGAACAAAATAGGGAACTGAAATCAACTTAGTTCTAGACAACATGTCACAGAAGATCATGATGTGAAAATGTAGTAAAGAGTAAAGAAACTGTTAGGGACCTGATGGGTCACTGTGACGAGTTTTTGTCTTATCCTAAGCAAAGAAAAGGAGTCACCGTGACCCTTTTAGTTGTCTATGATCAAAGGAACTAAGAGCAAAATCCACGATGCCTAAGTAGATGAGGTAAAAATGAAGTAAATTATAATGAAACCAGAAACACAGATCTGACATGAACTGGTAATTCCAAAGAGAACTCTGGGATCTAAGTCATTATAGCCACACAATGGAGCAGAAGAACTATTGCAAGATAGAATATGAAGAGCTAGAATGAGTTCTTTTTACTAGCTAAATGACTTTTGGGAAGGAACTAGAACAAAAGTGGAATTTAAGTTAGTTCTAAAAGATTAAAGGCTGATGAATCATATCTTATCTTTTTACAAGGTTTCACTTTGTCTTATAATATTTTTATTTTCTTATTTAATTTGGAATATAATGAGTGTGGTAGATAATAGTCCTTTTATCTTTCCTACTTTCCAGGTAAGAGTTAGTATTATTTTTTTCTTGTTTAGTATATTATGGATTAAGTAGTATCCTTGACAATATGCATACTGGGGTATGTGTATCCATCAAGTGACAGTTTTAATACTGAGCAAGTATTATATGTCATAAGATGATAAAAGAGCTCAAAATGAATATAAGATCAATGAGCAAAATAACCCCACGGGAGGAAAAAAGCATTGAAGCATGAGTAGTGTCATCACTTAAATTTTATTTATCAGCCTACTAGTGCCACTGCTGTGTATTGTAAGATGTGGTTTGCTATAAGATTTTGATAAGAGAAATAGACAGTGAACTGGAGATTAATGGTGTTATATGGAGCGTTTAGGCTATAGAA
The DNA here is from genome assembly GCF_000951045.1 of Mandrillus leucophaeus. Taxonomy (NCBI): domain Eukaryota; kingdom Metazoa; phylum Chordata; class Mammalia; order Primates; family Cercopithecidae; genus Mandrillus; species Mandrillus leucophaeus. The sequence continues at coordinate 1,423,977 of NW_012106875.1, forward strand.
ATCATTTTTATTGTTCAATGTTTAGTGCTTGTCCATTCTGCTATCTCCTAGTCTCATGATGCTATTATGCATAATATTCTTAATTTCCTCAACATTCACTTGCTACTGTATTTTTGTTGTCAATGTTTTACTCCTCATGCTTCAGGGAGTTTTTGATGATTGATGAGCAGCAGAGGGATTGTGAACATGATACATTTGTAAAATCTCTTTGGGATCTTGGTCCACTCATCTGTAGTGTGAGGAGTTTGGGCTCATTTATCTAAAATGTTTTCATTTTAATTGCTGCATATATTTAAGAATCTTTCAGAGCCTTTATTTATCTATTCATTTTGTGTTTATCTCATATTCTTTGCTCAAGGTATATATTCTTGAGATGTGAAAAAGTCATTCTGTTTTGTTTTGTTTTTTTTTTTGTGACAGACGGAGTCTCCCTCTGTCTCCCAGGCTGGAGTGCAGTGGCTCCATCTCCTCTCACTGCAAGCCCCGCCTCCTGGGTTCACGCCGTTCTCCTGCCTCAGCCTCCCGAGTAGCTGGGAATACAGGAGTCCGCCACCACGCCCAGCTAATTTTTTTGTATTTTTAGTAAGACGGGGTTTCACCGTGTTAGCCAGGATGGTCTCGATCTCCTGACCTCGTGATTCTCCCGCCTTGACCTCTCAAAGTGCTGGGATTACAGGCGTGAGCCACCATGCCCGGCCCATTGTATTTTTATATTTAGCTTCTTTCTGCATTTCTTTTATATCAGTTGCTAGAAAAAATCAAAATTAGTCTATTCAAAATTGGTCAATTATAGCATTTCAAAAGAATTATGATGTACTTATATATTCATATAAAATAAAGTTATAGCCTAATTTCCTTTTTCTTGAAAGTTTTGGGAAATTATGTCTACTGTTTATATTTCCACAAATTTGCTAAGTTTCAATGATAATATATATTATATCTTTGAATAGTTTAATGATAAAATATAGTGAGAGAAACAGAAACAATGAAAGTAAAATATTGGGAATATGGTAGACAATACATATAGAAATTATATATATATATAATTATACATATAAATTATTTACAATTTCTGTATGTAGTGTCTACCCTACTCCCAGTATACAGATATATATTTTTTTCCTATAGTTAAAAGCAAACCAGTGATAAAATTTATATGTAAAAAATGTATATGTAAATATATATATTCTCTGCACTGCCTTTAACATTGCTACACACCGTTTTTGCCTGTGACTTTCCAAATTTCAAGTAAAAATCCGGCTGCTATTCAAATAGTTAATACTTGCTATATTTGCTACCACACAATAGGGAGTTATTTACTCACTGACAAGTCACAGACAGTTTTTCACAAAGCACTGGTGGTCTGCGTATCAAAATTAGGGGATAGTAGTTAAACAAGTATTGGTTATACTTTATTTGTAGAACCCATACATTTTATCATTGGCTTGCTTTCAATTATAACAAAAATAAACATATTTTTCTACTTGGTGGTATATATATGTCTGTTATTAGAACATGAGAAAATTACAAAAACAAAGATTGTTAAATTAATATTATATGTGCATTTGCATTCATTACTTTTATATTGCTCATTTAAAAAATCTAGTTACATATTTAGTCTGGAATATAAAACATCCTCATCTGAATTCTTGAAGTATATTAAAAATATATTAGAATGCATATTGACTATAACTTAAAGAAAAAAATTGAATAAAATAATTGAAATATAATACATATTTTTATTTCAAATTATTAAGTATATATCTTAAGTGCCATTACAGGTCTGCAGAATTTATTACCTGTAAATCGAAAATAGAAGAGTAAAATAGAAAAGGATATACAAAACAATAATAATCACAAAATCCAATTCTATATCATTAAACACAATTATAAGTGTTTCACTCTTGTATATTTTCTATGATACAGTCACAGCTTTTGTGATTTCTTTTTATAAATGTGGGAATTAATCTGCATTAGAGAACAGCTTTAGGTTTTACCACAGCATTATATTGTAAGCACTTTCACACCTCAAATATCTGAGATTATTATTTTAATGGCTCAAATTTATTTTGTAATAAGTGTTTATTAAACATGTCAATTTATTAAATAATTCAATTGTTCTTAAATATTAAGAAATTTCCACTTTTTATATTAGAAGTGGTGCTAATGTAAACATTCTCGTGCTGTAATTATTGTGTAAATCTCTAATTCCTTAGATTAAGTTTCCAGAGACAGGATCATATCCATTTACTTGCCTTCACACTATTTTTAATTATTTCTAAATGAGTCATTGCATCAGAAATACATGCAGCCCTCTGAAGACAATACTGAGCCGCTGTATATTTGCATAACTCACAAGGTGACCACGATGCACACTCCTTGGTAAACTGCACATTCAGCTTTCAACTTTCCCGTGATTTTTGTGACCCAGATTGCCTTTGGGTCATTGATCTCTGTGTCAGAGAAATTTCTGATGATAGTGTGGAGAGTTCTTTAAGTCAAAAATTCTGGAGGACAAAATGCTATGACATGATGCTGTCATCTTCACCATTCCCGGTGAGTGTACAGATGAGATATAAACAAGATGTCATCTGACTGGGGACACTGCTGTGGGGTCAGCCCAGGTTTGACTGGGTCAATAGTCTTCATATGATTTTGCTTGTTATCCTTTCAATTTTGAGAAAGAATGTGTGCTGTCATGTATGGTTATTTGTTACTTAAATATTTATTTATAATTTAACAAGTCTTTGTTAACAAAGGGAGAAAAATTTTAAACACCATATAAGGTAAAGTAAGTATTGGCTACACATGGAATAAATATTTGATGACATAATTTCATTGAACACCTTAACTTCTTATTAGAATAGAAATCAAGTCCAGGCATAGTGGTTCATGCCTATAATCCCAACACTTTGGGAGGCTGAGGCAGTCAGAACCCCTGAGATCAGGAGTTCAAGACCAGCCTGGCCAACATGGTGAAACCCTGTCTCTACTAATAATAAAAAATTAGCCGGTTGTGGTGGCCCATGTCTGTAATCCCACAAAAAACACAGAAATTAGCTGGGCATGCTACTCGGGAAGCTGAGGCAGGAGAATCACTGGAACCTGGAAGGTGGAATTTGCAGTGAGCCGAGATCACGCCACTGCACTCCTGCCAGGGTGACAGAGCAACACTCCGTCTCAAAATAATGATAATAATAATAATAATAATATTCTAAAGGATATGTGCACATTTTACACATAAGGTTTTTTTCAGCGTATTTTGAGAAATGTGATAGTCCTGAGAAATATTCTAGTTACATTTTAAAATGAACCATTATGGCTTCAATTTTTCTAAATTTAAATCAAGATGGCCCAAGCTTCAAGCTAAACAGAAATAAGTATAAAACAATATTTCAAATTATCCCTTTGCTTATTCCCTGAAGAGTTTTAGTATCTCTGGGTATTTTAACAGCTAAGGTTGGATTGTGTGAAGACTATAACTTTCTTCCTTAAAATGGGAAAAATGTGAATGTAGACTATACCACACTTTCATAAGAAATGATGTACAGCAGTTGACTAATAAAGGAAATCTTAAAAGGATCTGTGAATTGTGTTCTTTAGAAATTTCTTTACATTATTACTATTATCTACAAATCAGGCTAAAAACTTTAGATGAGAATCATTTTGTTTTTGACTGATTCATATGAATTGTTAAATGTGAGCTTTAATATATAATAGTAGAGTTATCTCCATGAAGACTTGTAGATAGTGTCATATCCAACAATACCAAGAAAAAATAAAATGTTTTGAAGAAGATGTCTCATTTGACCAACAGGAGATATTTAGGTTGCTTCAGTGGAGGTGGGTTCTGGAATTACAATTTTGACTTAGGTATTGGAACAAACCTGAGATTCCTGATCCTTTTATAAGACGGCTTTTCCTCTAACTTCCTATGTGCTTGTCCAATATATAGAAATATTTTTTTCTTAGTTTTCTGCTAGAGCTGAAACACACAGATTGACCTCCTTGTCTGGGGTTTTTATATCCTGACTTGCTCTGTAAACCCTCTACCTCCTTGTCCCCTTCTAAAATCTCAGCTGTCCAAGTGAAGATCGTGATCCGTATCTACTGGAAGGCAATTTTGCTTTGTAGAAAAAAACTGAACAATTGCTATTAAAAGCCTCAATCTCAGCTTTACATCTCTCTTTATGAATCTGATCGTGAAAAGCCAAAGTTAAACTTTTCCATGTACGTTTTTCTTTTTTTTTTTTTAATTTATTTATTATTATTATACTTTAAGTGTAGGGTACATGTGCATAACGTGCAGGTTTGTTACATATGTATATTTGTGCCATGTTGGTGTGCTGCAC
>NW_012106876.1:0-457 GCF_000951045.1 Mandrillus leucophaeus
AAAAAAAAAAAAAAAAAAGGTTTCAAAATTATCAAAAGGCACATGAATCAATGTAAATGGGGCTGTCCATCGTACCATGTGTTTTCATTTGAATTCTTAGGCATGGGTCTAGGAGTGCAAGAATCCTGTAACATTAAAAATTTAATGTAATAGAAATATAAATGGGGAAAAAGACATTAATGAACTGATTTCATAAAGTCATGTATTAACAACCGAAATGCTTATTGACTGATAAATGGATAAACAAAATGTTGCATCCAGTGGAATATTATTTGACAATGAAAAGGAATGATGTATGCTCGAACATGGGTGAACCTTGAAAACAATTATGCTAAGTGGGAGAAGACAGCGGCAAAAGACCACATATTGTATGATCTCATTTCCAGAAAACGTCCAAGGTGTCAAATCTACGGAGACATGATGTAGACTAGTGGTTGCCAGGGGCTGGGAGGAGGGA
>NW_012106876.1:4682-6593 GCF_000951045.1 Mandrillus leucophaeus
AACTATATTTTCATCTACATTTTACATGTTAAAAATCCCTGCGCTAACATGAAAATCAGCTGTGTGTGTATACAATGGATTGCTTGAACTCCAAACGACTCCCTGTCTTCTTGAAAACACATGTGAGCGAACCCCTGGCCTCCTAACATTTGCCATGAACCCTGCTGTTGACCTCAGATTCAATGGAAAGAAAGAAGTGATTTTTTTAGAACACAAATTCCTTCTGCTTATTAAGAAATACATACCACAGAACATTTAGAAACTAACTAAAAGTATTTAAAAATTCATAATCCTATTACTCAGGAAAAAACCCATGAATTACTTTTGCTATACAGTACTTCATTCCAGTCTTCTTTGCATAAGTTTTGTCTATTTAGTTGAAACGATACAATATATACAGTTTTATAGCCTGCATTTGACTCTGTAATGCATAAGCATTTTCCCTCTTGTACCAGTAACACAAACATTTTTAAAGACCACACAGCATTTAATCATATGGAGGCACCATCATCTTTTGGCCATGCCCCTACTGCTTGCTGCTCCCTTATTGTTTCCCATCCAATTTTTCTCCATTGTGCACAGTGTTGCAATGAATTCCCTTATTCATCCATCATTTGTCTGTATTTACACTCACAACAGCAGTATCTAAGGGGTCTGTTCACTATATTCTGCTACCAGAGTATTGCCCCACTCCAACCGCAACTCTGAAAAACTCTTAAAAAATATCAAAGGAAAAGGAGAAAACAGAGTCTGGGGAGCTCACAGAGACTGAGGAAATCCTAAGACCCAAGGCAGTCTTCTCAAGGGAAAGAAGACCTGGGTAACTGGGGCAAGCAGGCCAACCGCAGGGACAGGAGAACAAGTGACAGCTCCCTCTCTACAGAATACCTATCCACAGGCCCAGCACATTACAGTGGGCCACAATGTTTCCCCATTTCAGGGAGCCTTGACCTTAGTTGTTAGTGAATTATTTCCATGAACCTGCAGTTCTCATCATTATACTAATCAAGGCATATGAAGAATGATACAGTCAGTCAAAGCTTAGAGGTCATGATAACATTCTTCAGAGAAGTGGAGTATTATTGTGGAAAGGAATCAGAATGATTATCTATGGCCCCACAGGTACTACTGAGGCCAGTGAGTGTTGACTGCAGCCTAAAAACTAGGCAGCGGCTGCGGCAGCAGAAAGACATGCATTCTTCCCGCACAGGCTTTGAGCAGGACCCCCAGAGAGTACCCACCTGCTTCTTGGTGGCACAGCCATCCCCAGCACTGGGCAGACAGCAGAAGCTGTACACCCAAACCTCAACATACTGAGTCAGCCCTGAGCATTAAAAAACTAACCCTGGGGGAAAAAATCACTTGATATTTAAAAATAAGAATGCAGGTCAGATGCAGTGGCTCACGCCTGTAATCTCAGCACTTTGGGAAGCCAAGGCAGGCGGATCACCTAAGGTCAAGAGTTCAAGACCAGCCTGGCCAACATGGTGAAACCCTGTGTCTACTAAAAATACAAAAAAATTAGCTGAGTGCTGTGGCGTGTGCCTGTAGTCCCAGCTACTCGGGAAGCTGAGGCTGGAGAATCGCTTGAACTCAGGAGGCAGAGGTTGCAGAGAACCAATATCACAACACTGCACTCCAGCTTGGGCAACAGAGCAAGAACCTGTCTCAGAAATAAAAATAAGAATGTCAAGTGTTCAGGCTACTTCAAGTCTACATGAGGATGGCAGGTCAAAATATTATGAAGTGATAATTGTGTGGCCACTTAAAACCAAAGGGGATTTGCCTAAAATCCATCTCGCCTAAAAGATGCCCCACTCCAACCACGACCACAGAGAGCCAGCTCTAAAGACAGACAGAGGTATGGGCACCAGTTCCCAAGTGCCCACATGGCAGCTCCCTCAAAGATGA
>NW_012106877.1:0-257 GCF_000951045.1 Mandrillus leucophaeus
TATTTCCAATTTTCTTTGCAACTTTTATTAGGCAGCCCATCATTTGCCGGTCTGATATACAATGCCAGTTCTGACATATATTAGGTATATGTGTGCATCGGCTTTCTATTCTGTTCCACAGGTCTGTCTTTCCTTGAGTGAGTAACAGACTGTTTAAAATTCTGTAGCTTTATAATAAATCTTTCTATCTGGTGAAAGTAGTAGTCCCGATTTTTTTTCCTTCAGGAGTATCTTGGCCTTTTGCTATTCCACAAACA
>NW_012106877.1:4636-6144 GCF_000951045.1 Mandrillus leucophaeus
AGAAAGAATCAACAAAAAAATCCTGAAAACCCAAAAGGCCAGAGTGCCTCTTCTCCTCCAAATAATTGCAACATCTTTCCATCAAGGACACAGAACTGGACAGAGGATCAGATGGGTGAATTGACAGTAGTAGCCTTCAGAAGATGGGTAATAAAAAACTATGCTGCACTAAAGGAGCATGTTCTAACCCAATGCAAAGAAACTAAGAACCTTGATAAAAGCTTATAGGAGCTGCTAACTGAATGACCAGTTTAGAGAGGAACATAAATGATCTGATGGAGTTGAAAACCCCAGCATTAGAAGTTTGTAAAACATATACAGGTATCAATAGCCAAATTGACCAAGTGGAAGAAAGGATATCAGAGTTTGAAAACCACTTTGCTGAAATAAGGCATGCAGCCAAGACTAGAGATAAAAGAATGAAAAGGAATGAACAAAGCCTCCAAAAAATATGGGGCTTCATAAAAAAGACCAAACCTATGATTGCTTAGAGTACCAGAAGGAGATGAGGAGAATGGAAACAAGCTGGAAAACACACTTATATTTATGGATATATTAAGAATATTATTATCCAGGAGAACTTTCCCAACCCAGCAAGACAGCCCATCATGCAAATTCAGGAAATACAGAGAAACACCACTAAGATACTCCATGAGAAGATCAACCCCAAGACACATAACCATCCAATTATTCAAGCATAAAATAAAGGAAAAAATGTTAAGGGCAATCAGAGAGAAAGGCTAGGTCACCTACAAAGAGAAGCCCATCAGACTAAAAGTACACCTCTCAATAGAAACCCTGCAAGACAGAAGAGATTGGGGGCCAAATTCAACATTGTTAAAGAAAAGAATTTTCAACCCAAAATTTCATATCCAGCCAAATTAAGCTTCATAAGCAAAGGAGAAATAAAATCATTTTGAGACAAATGTTGAGGGATTTCATTGTCACCAGGCCTGCCTTGCAAGAGCTCCTGAGAGAAGCACTAAATATGGAATAAAAGCACCTAGTACCAGTCACTGCAAAACACACCAAAATGTAATGACCAATGACACCATGAAGAAACTGCACCAACTAGTGTGTAAAATAACCAGCTAGTATCATGATGACAGGACCAAATTCACACATAAAAATATTAACCTTAAAGGTAAATGGGCTAAATGCCCCAATTAAAAGACGCAGACTGGCAAACTGGATAGAGTCAAGACCCATTGATGTGCTGTATTCAGGAGACCCATCTAATGTGCAAAGACACACCTAGGCTCAAAATAAAGGGATGGAGGAAAATTTACCAAGCAAAGGGAAGGCAAAACAAAAACAAAAAGAAAAAAAACAAAAAACCAACAAAAGCAAAAAAACAAAAACCCAAAGAACAAAACAAAAAAAAAACAAAAACCCACAGGGATTTCAATCCTCGTCTCTGACAAAACAGACTTTAAAACAAACAAAGATCAAAAAAGAATAAAAAGGGCATTACATTGTGGAAGAGGGAACAATTCAATAAGAAGAGC
>NW_012106878.1:0-426 GCF_000951045.1 Mandrillus leucophaeus
GGAAAGCTGTAACTCTGTGAGATGATTTCACAGAACACAAAGAAGTTTCTCAGAAAGCTTCTTACTCTTTGTTATCGGAGGATATTTCCTTTGGCACAGTAGTCTTCAAAGGGATCCGAAATGTCTGTTCTAAGATTCCACAGAAATAAGGCTAGCAAAGAGATCCACGAAATACAGATGTAACTCTCTGAGATGAATTAACAGAACACTAAGCAGTTTCTAAGAAATCTTCTTTGCAGATTTTATCTGAGGATATTTCCTTTTTCACCATAGCCCTCTACGGGCTTCCAAATATCACTTTGCCAATTAAACAAGAACTGTCTCAGCGAAAGGCCTCTTGAGGGTAAAGCTGTAACTCTGTGAGATGATTTCACAGAACACAAAGAAGTTTCTCAGAAAGCTTCTTTCTCTTTGTTATCGGAGGAT
>NW_012106878.1:476-1299 GCF_000951045.1 Mandrillus leucophaeus
AACTCTGTGAGATGATTTCACAGAACACAAAGAAGTTTCTCAGAAAGCTTCTTTCTCTTTGTTATCGGAGGATATTTGCTTTGGCCCTATAGTCTCCAAAGGGATCCGAAATATCTGTTCTCAGATTCCACAGAGCTAAGGCTAGCAAAGAGATCCACGAAATACAGATGTAACTCTCAGAGTGAAAGTCACATATCACAGAGCAATTTCTCAGAAAGCTTCTTTCCAGATTTCATCTGAGGATTTTTCATCATATCCCTCTATGGGTTTCCAAGTATCACTTTGCCAATTCCACAACAACTCTCTTAACGAAAGGCTTCTTGAGGGGAAAGCTATAACTCTCTGAGATGATTTCACCGAACACAAAGAAGTTTCTCAGAAAGCTTCTTTCTCTTTGTTATCTTAGGCTATTTCCTTTGGCTCTATATTCTTCAAATGGATCCAAAATATCTGTTCTCAGATTCCACAGAAATAAGGCTAGCAAAGAGATCCACCAAATACAGATGTCACTCTGTGAGATAAATTAACAGATCACTAAGCAGTTTCTCAGAAAGCTTCTTTCCAGATTTCATCTGAGGGTATTTCCTTTTTCACCGTAGCCCTGAATGGGCTTCTAAATATCACTTTGCCAATTCCACAAGAACTGTCTTAGCGAAAGGCTTCTTCAGGGGAAAGCCGTAACTCTGTGAGATGATTTCACCGAACACAAAGAAGTTTCTCAGAAAGCTTCTTTCCCTTTGTTATCGAAGGATATTTCCTTGGCCCTATATTCTTCAAAGGGATGCGAAATATCTGTTCTCAGATTCCACAGAAATAAGGCTAG
>NW_012106879.1:0-541 GCF_000951045.1 Mandrillus leucophaeus
TCACCGTGTTAGCCAGGATGGTCTCCATCTCCTGACCTCGTGATCCACCCGTCTCGGCCTCCCAAAGTGCTGGGATTACAGGCTTGAGCCACCGCACCCGGCCCTATCGCAGATATTTTCTATAAATATATATATATTTATTTGTTTCTAAAACCATTCCCTACACAGCTAACTTATCTTTTCACTGCTCTCAGGATATTTGGAGAAACTTGCGCAATAGCAACATAAAAAATTCTACAGACTTTTCACAAGCAAAACAACCATAAAAATTATAGAAATTTACAAAAAAAGATTTAGTGTGTCTGGAAATTGTCCTAATTGTATACAGAAAATGAAAAGAAAAAAGAAAAAACCTTTATTCAATATAGTTCCTAAATCTGAATGAAAATAAGAGTCTGTGACATTAAACCACTGAAACTCTCCCTCTCCTTTTCCTTACTCACCAACATGGAAACTCTGTTTATACTGATGCAGCTAATAATGCTGAGCTCCTTGTCCTTCCAACTCTGAATGTAGGACTATAGTATCTCCCTGAGGGTTA
>NW_012106879.1:4991-6244 GCF_000951045.1 Mandrillus leucophaeus
GTATTTAACATACAGGTATGTAATACATTTGAGAATACCACAGAAATGAAGAGAGTGGAAACAAAGTTATATTATTAGTTATATTTTATATATATATATGAACAAGAAAAAGACATAATGTTGTAATTGAATTCATGGAAACAAATAAAGTTAGAAATGATAAATACAAAGTCAAATATAACAAACTCTATCAGTTTATTCTTCATTCTCTGATCTTTTTAAAAGATAAAATCATATAAGATGATAATTAAATATATTTTGAGATTTGTAACATATAGATGTAAAATTTATAACAATAATAACAAGAATAAATAAAAAGAGAGAAAGTGCTTAGAAGAGTAACATTTCAATATCTCACTGGGATTAAATTCATATAAATTTGAAGAGTGTTCTCATAAAGTAACATGTAAATGCTAAGCCATAGAGCAGACACTAAAATAAATCTCATAAAGTAGTAAAAAAAATGACTAAAAGAATTAAAATTTTACTCTAGAAAATATTAACTTAATGCAAATGAAGGTAATAAAGGAGAAACAAAGAAACAAAAATACATGTGACAGATAGTAAACAAAAAGTAAATGGCAAATATAAACTCAACTATATCAATAATAGTATTAAATGTTAATGGGTTAAATAGGCAAATCAAATGACAGAAATTGGCAGATTAGATTTTTAAAAAGATTCAGAACAGCCTGACCAATATGGTGAAATCTTGTCTCTACTCAAAATACAAAAATTAGCCAGGTATGGTGGTGTGGGCCTGTAATCCGAGCTATTTGGGAGGCTGAGGCAGAAGAATTGCTCAAACCAGAGACACGGAAGTTGCAGTGAGCCGAGATCACACCACTGCACTCTAGTCTGGGTGACAGAGAAAGACTCTGTCTAGAAAAAAAAAAAAAAGATTTATATCTGTCTGCCTCTAGGAGACATTAGTATTAAAAAATACCAAGATATGGAAAGTACAAGGATAGAAATACGTATAAAAACTGCAACCATAGAAAGCTGGAGAGGTTATAAAGTAGCATCAGGAAAATAAAATAGACCTTAAAAGTTTAAAAATGTCACTGAGATAAAGAGAACGTTGATAATGATAAAAGTGTAAATCCATTAGGAAGGTGTATCAATTATAAACACATACGTCCAAAAACAGAGCCTCAAAATACATGAAGCAAAACTGATAACATTAAAGGAAGGAAGAGAAAATTTAACAATAATTATCAAAGAATCTAATGCCCCACTTTTAATAACACACA
>NW_012106880.1:0-1129 GCF_000951045.1 Mandrillus leucophaeus
AAGAGGTCCTTCACATCCCTTGTAAGTTGGATTCCTAGGTATTTTATTCTCTTTGAAGCAACTGTGAATGGGAGTTCACTCATGATTTGGCTCTCCGTTTGTCTATTATTGGTGTATAGGAATGCTTGTGATTTTCACACACTGGTTTTTGTATCCTGAGACTTTGCTGAACTTGCCTATCAGCTTCCGGAGCTTTGGGACTGAGACGATGGGGTTTTCTAAATATACAATCATGTCATCTGCAAACAGGGACAATTTGACTTCCTCTTTTCCTAACTGAATACACTTTATTTCATTCTTCTGCCTGATTGCCATGAACTTCCAACACTATGTTGAATAGGAGTAGTGAGAGAGGGCATCCCTGTATACTGCCAGTTTTCAAAGGGTATGCTTCCAGTTTTTGCCCATTTGGTATGATATTGGCTGTGAGTTTGTCATAAATAGCTCTTATTATATTGAGATACACCCCATCAATACCTAGTTTATCAAGAGTTTTTAGCATGAAGGGCTGTTGAATTTTGTCGAAGGTGTTTTCTGCATCTATTGAGATAATCATGTGGTTTTTGTCTTTGGTTCTGTTTATGTAATGGATTATGTATATTGATTTGCATATGTTGAGCTGGCCTTGCATCCCAAGGATGAAGCCAACTTGATCATGGTGGATAAGCTTTTTGATGTGCTACTGGATTTGGTTTGCCAGTATTTTATAGAGGATTTTCTCATCAATGTTCATCAGGAATATTGATCTAAAATTCTCTTTTTCTGTTGTGTCTCTGCCAGGCTTTGGTATCAGGATGATGTTGGCCTCATAAAATGAGTTAGGGAGGATTCCCTCTTTTTCTATTGATTGGAATAGTTTCAGAAGGAATGGTACCAGCTCCTCTTTGTACCACTGATAGAATTTGGCTGTGAATCTGTCTGGTTCTGGACCTTTTTTGGTTGGTAGGCTACTGATTATTGCCTCAATTTCAGAGGCTGTTATTCATTTAATCAAGAATTCAGCTTCTTCCTGGTTTAGTCTTGGGAGTGTGTATGTGTACAGGAATTTATCCATTTCTTCTAAATTTTCTAGTTTATTTGTGTAGAGGTGTTTATAGTATTCTCTGATGGTAGTTTGTATTTCTGTGGG
>NW_012106881.1:0-1239 GCF_000951045.1 Mandrillus leucophaeus
CAGGGCGGGCCTTGTATCTATAATCTGTGGCTGTCTCCTGGGGAGTGCTGGCAGGAGAGTTAATGATGGGGACATGGTGCTCTAAAGAATCTAGAAAACTCTTTTTTTTTTTTTTTTTTTTTTTTTTTTTTGAGATGATGTCTTGCTCTGTTGCCCAGGCTGGAGTGCAGTGGCACAATCTCGGCTCACTGCAGCCTTTTTTTTTTTTTTTTTTTTTTTTTGTGAGATGATGTCTTGCTCTGTTGCCCAGGCTGGAGTGCAGTGGCACAATCTCGGCTCACTGCAACCTCCGCCTCCCAGGTTCAAGTGGTTCTCCTACCTCAGCCTCCCAGGTAGCTGGGACTACAGGTGCATGCCACCACGCCAGGCTAATTTTTGTATTTTTAGTAGAGACGGGGTTTCACCATGTTGACCAGGCTGGTCTCAAACTCCTGACCTCAGGTGATCCCTCTCCTCGGCCTCCCAAAGTGCTGGGATTACAGGTGTGAGCCACCGCACCCGGCCATGCCTAGAGCTCTTACCCCATCTCTGCCTATGCCACATTCTGTGTCACCCTGGGCAAGTCGCAGCACCTCTCTATGGGTAGCACTTGGACATCTCACAAACGTGCATGCATCACATGCTAACCACAGTGCTGGGCACTCCATCCGTAAGATCTCCAGTTCTCGCAGTAGCCCTGCAGGGCAGGGGGCTTTATCCTCCATCCTCCGGAAGTCCAGGAATGGCTACAATTATGTTTCCCAGGAAGTGGTAGAGGCGGAATCAGGATTCAGACCCAAATAATTCTGACTCTCAGGGAGCATGCTACTAAAGAACCTTCTGAGGAAAGGTGCGGTGGCTCACGCTGGTAATCCCAGCACTGTGGAGGCGGGCAGATCACTGATGGTCAGGAGTTCGAGACCAGCCCAGCCAACATGGTGAAACCCTGTCTCTACTAAAAATACAAAAATTAGGTCGGGCGCAGTGCCTCACGCCTGTAATCCCAGCACTTTGGGAGGCCGAGGCAGGCGGATCACGAGGTCAGGAGATCGAGACCATCCTGGCTAACACGGTGAAACCTCTGCTCTACTAAAAATACAAAAAATTAGCTGGGCATGGTGGCAGGCGCCTATAGTCCCAGCTACTCAGGAGGCTGAGGCAGGAGAATGGTGTGAACCCTGGAGGTGGAGCTTGCAGTGAGCCGAGATCGCACCACTGCACTCCAGCCTGGGTGACAGAGCAAGACTCCGTCTCAAAAAA
>NW_012106881.1:4584-5218 GCF_000951045.1 Mandrillus leucophaeus
GCCAGGCTGGTCTCGAACTCCTGACCTCAAGTGATCCACCTGCCTCAGCCTCCCAAAATGCTGGGATTACAGGTGTGAGCCACCACGCCCAGCTAAGACTTTCATAAAACACTTTTATGTCAGCACCTTCCCGTGCACCCCCACGGGTAATGCAGGTGTGAATTTAATCATAACACCAGCACCAAATTCCTACCAAGCTACGAATTCCATGAAAACAGGCATCATCTTGATCTTTTTCATCGTTCAGTCCTCAGGGAGTTAGAGAGGGCCTCTCTGGGGAGGTGACGTTGACGATGTCAAAGTATGGACAGACAAGCTGGGAGAGTTTGCTGCATTGCAGATCGTGAAAGAAAGCCAGTGTGACAGGAGTGTGGACAGAGATAGGGAGACTGGTGCAAAAGGTGTCACTGCATTAATGTGAGATTAATGTCACTGGCCCTGTGACATTAACAGGGAATCAAAAAGATCTAGATTGGAGTCACAACTTCTTAACAGCTGTGTAATTGGGGCAAACCTTTTTCTATCTCTGAGCTTAAATCTCCTTATAGCCACGAACTCACTCATCCAGGTACCTGTTGATATTGTGTCCATCCTATCCATCCATCCATTTATCCTTCCATTGATGGATCAGTTT
>NW_012106882.1:5756-7477 GCF_000951045.1 Mandrillus leucophaeus
ACTACTCCTTCCAGAATGTTCTGAGAACATTCAGCATATGCAGAGAATATTCATGGAGTCAGAGACCCACAAAGCTGGAGGGGTCTTTACGGATGATACAGGAATGGTAACCATGCCTGTGTCCCTTCAGGGCCACAGCAGACATTACTAACTAATCAAAGTCCACTCCCTGCCAAGACCACAGCAGACATTACTAATTCACTGAAGCATGCTTCCAGCTGAATCCAGACAACCTCAGGATCCTTCTCAACAGCTCTCCCAGCACCCAGTCTCTTAACGCATCTGATCTAATGTAGCAGTTCTCAAACTTGTGTCCAGGATTCCTTTGCATTCTTAAAAATTAAAGACCCCATGACTGGCAGAATAAAGGTGGCCATAAGCCCAGTGGACAAAGCCACAAACCACAAAGGATTGTTTCTAAACCTTGAAAATTAATGATGATTGCCTGGCTGGATTTCAAAATTGCTTAGGATCAGTGATTCCATTTTTCCTTCTACTTTCTCCCTTTGGAATGAGAATGTCTATAACTGTTGTCCCATGCCCATTCCACCATTGTATTTTGGAAGCAGATAATTTGTTTTCTAATTTCCCAGGTCCACAGATGGAGAGGAGTGATGCTCCAGGATGAACCATACTCAGGATTTCACCCACACTTGATTTAGAGGGAGAAATTTGGAACTTTGGAGTTGATGAGATTTAGATGACATTTTTAGACTTTGAGTTGATGTTGTAATGGTTTGAGACTTTGAGGAACATTGGGATGAAATGAATGTAATTTGCATTGTGGGACAGAAATCAATCTTTAAGGGCCAGTGGGTAGACTGTAGTGGGCGGAATAATGAAACCTCAAAAAAGTTCACACCCTTATCCTCCAAACCTGTGATTATGTTACTATTCATGGCCAAAGGGAATTTGCACATGTGCTTAAAGGTAAGAAAATGGGGAGATTATCCTAGATTATCCAGGTGGGCCCAATCTAATCACATAAATCTTATCCATCTGGGATCAGAGAGGGAGCTGTGATTATGGGGAGATGGTCAAAGAAATGCATCATTGCTCACTTTGGAAATGGAGGAAGGGGCCACGAACTAGAGAATGGAGGTGGCCTCTACAAGCCAGAAAAAGCAAGGAAACAGATTCTCCCCAAAAACCTCCAGATGCAATGCAGCTCTGCCCCATCTTGATTTCAGCTCAGAGAGACCTATGTCAGAAATCTAAAGAATTATAAAATAATAAATGTGTGTGTTTTAAGTCACTAGATTTGTGATCATTTGTTACAGCAGCAATAGAAAACTAATACAAACTTCAAGGAAGTCTCATATCTTTTTATCTACTGATATTTACTATGTTGGAAATTATACTCAAAATATCTTCAAATGTTTACTTATTTAAAATCAGAATAACAAACCAATTATGTGTTCTCATGGGTAACATATCTTTATTTAAAACACAAGTATTTTCTAAACAATCATAATAAGAGTGGCATTGTCTTACATTTTTATAAATCTCTGTACTATCAGGCTTAACATAAGATAGCTAGATTCTCATACCTGCTTCTGCATTCAGAAGAATTTAGATATGCTGTTTTGATCAAAGTACATAAATAAAATCCAGCCTCACACAAAAATGTAATTGAAAAGGAAAGGGAAAATTTAATAACAGATAGTTGTGAATATTCTTTGATACTACAATCAAAATGCAACATGAGGTGGGTTTTTTGG
>NW_012106883.1:0-1623 GCF_000951045.1 Mandrillus leucophaeus
TTTCTTCACAGAATTGGAAAAAACTACTTTAAAGTTCATATGGAACCAAAAAAGAGCCCACATTGCCAAGACAATCCTAATTCAGAAGAACAAAGCTGGAGGAATCATGTTACCTGACTTCAGACTATACTACAAGGCTACAGTAACCAAAACAGCATGCTACTGGTACCAAAACATAGAGATATAGACCAACGGAACAGAATAGAGCCCTCAGAAATAATACCACACATCTACAACCATCTGATCTTTGACAAACCTGAGAAAAACAAGAAATGGGGAAAGGATTCCCTATTTAATATATGGTGCTGGGAAAACTGGCTAGTCGTATGTAGAAAGCTGAAACTCGATCCCTTCCTTACACCTTATACAAAAATCAATTCAAGATGGATTAAAGACTTAAATGTTGGACCTAAAACCATAAAAACCCTAGAAGAAAACCTAGGCAATACCATTCAGGACATAGGCATGGGCAAGGACTTCACGACTAAAACACCAAAAGCAATGGTAACGAAAGCCAAAATTGACAAATAGGATCTAATTAAACTAGAGAACTTCTGCATAGCAAAAGAAACTACCATCAGAATGAATAGGCAACCTACAGAATGGGAGAAAATTTTTACAATCTACCCATCTGACAAAGGGCTAATATTCAGAATCTACAAGGAACTTAAACAAATTTACAAGAAAAAATCAAACCACCCCATCAAAAAGTGGGCAAAGGATATGAACAGACATTTCTCAAAAGAAGACATTTATGCAGCCAACCGACACAGGAACAAATGCTCATCATCTCTGGCCATTACAGAAATGCAAATCAAAACCACAATGAGATACCATCTCACACCAGTTAGAATGGCGATCATTAGAAAGTCAGGAAACAACAGGTGCTGGAGAGGATCTGGAGAAATAGGAACACTTTTACACTGTTGGTGGGACTGTAAACTAGTTCAACCATTGTGGAAGACAGTGTGGCGATTCCTCAGGGATCTAGAACTAGAAGTACCATATGACCCAGCCATCCCATTACTGGGCGTATACCCAAAAGATTATGAATCATGCTGTTATAAAGACACATGCACATGTATGTTTATTGTGGCACTATTCACAATAGCAAAGACTTGGAACTAACCCAAATGTCCATCAATGATAGACTGGATTTTAAAATGTGGCACATATACACCATGGAATACTATGCAGTCATAAAAAAAGGATGAGTTCATGTCCTTTATAGGGACATGGATGCAGCTGGAAACCATCATTCTGAGCAAACTATCGCAAGAACAGAAAACCAAACACCGCATGTTCTCACTCATAGGTGGGAATTGAATGAGAACACATGGACACAGGAAGGGGAACATCACACACCAGGGCCTGCTGGGGGTGGGAGGAGCGGGGAGGGATAGCATTAGGAGATATAACTAATGTAAATGATGAGTTAACAGGTGCAGCACACCAACATGGCACATGTATACATATGTAACAAACCTACACATTGTGCACATGTACCCTAGAACTTAAAATAAAATTTAAAAAAAAAAAAAAGGAGCAGGTGAAGGGAGGGCAGAAGGTCAGAGAGATTGTTTTCCGAGGCCTGCTTCTGAGGCCTAAAGCACTCCAACATTA
>NW_012106884.1:785-1405 GCF_000951045.1 Mandrillus leucophaeus
GTTTCTCTGCATCTTTGCCAGCAATTGGTATTGCCAATGTTTTTTATTTTTGCCTTTTTTTTCTTTTTCTTTTTTTTTTTCTTTTTTTTTTTTTTTTGAGACAGGGCCTCACTCTGTCACCCAAGCTGGAGTGCAGTGGCGTGATCTCCGCTCACTTCAACCTCCACCTCCCGGGTTCAAGTGATCCTCCTACCTCAGCCTCCAAGTAGCTGGGATTACAGGCACCCACCAGCACACCCGGTTAGTTTTGTATTTTTAGTAGAGACAGGTTTTCACCATATTGGTCAGGCTGGTCTTGAACTCCTGACCTCAGGTGATCCGCCCGCCTCAGCCTCCCAAAGTGCTGAGATTACAGGCATGTGCCCCCGCGCCCAACAGATTTCTTTTTTTTTTTTTTTGAGACAGAGTGTCGCTCTGTAGCCCAGACTGGAGTGCAGCGGCACGATCTCGACCTTGGCTCACTGCAAGCTGCGCCTCCCAGGCTCACACCATTCTCCTGCCTCAGCCTCCTGAGTAGCTGGGACTACAGGTGCCCGCTACCGTTCCCGGCTAATTTTTTGTATTTTTAGTAGAGACGGGGTTTCACCGTGGTCTCGATCTCCTGACCTCGTGATCCGCCC
>NW_012106885.1:0-1133 GCF_000951045.1 Mandrillus leucophaeus
TACAGGCACCTGCCACCACAACTGGCTAATTTTTTTTTTTTTTTTTTGGTAGAGACGAGGTCTTGCTATGTTGTTCAGGCTGGTCTTGAACTTCTGGGCTCAAGAGATCCTTCTGCCTTGACCTCTCAAAGTGTTGGGATGAGAGACATGAATCACCACACTCAGCATATACGTGTATGCATTTTTTGTTTTGTTTTGTTTTCTGGAGGAGGGGAGGACAGGGTCTCACTTTGTCACCCAGGCTGGAGTGCAGTGATGCGATCTCAGCTCACTGTAGCTTCAACTTCCTGGGCTCAAGCGATCCTCCCCCTCAATTCCCCAAGAACCTGGGACCAAAGCATGCATAATTACACCCAGCTAATTTTTGTGTCTTTTGCAGAGACAGAGTTTCGCCACGCTTCTAGGCTGGGCTCAAACTCCTGGACTAAAGCAATCTGCCTGCTCTGGCCTCCCAAAGTGCTGGAATTACCTGTGTGAGTCACAGTGCCTGACCTATATATGTATTTTTAAAGTTCAAAAGAACTTAAATCTTAGGCAAGCAAGCGTGTTTTCACTTCTGAAATCAGAAAAGGCCAGGCAAGGTGGTTTATACCTGTCATCCCAGCACTTCTGGAAGCTGAGGAGGGAGAATTGCTGGAGGCCAGGATTTCAAAACCAGCCTGGATAACATAGTGAGACCCCATCTCTACAAAAAATCAGCCAGGCATGGTGGCGTATGCCTGCAGTACGAGACAGAAGGATCGCTTGAGCCCAGGAGTTCAAGGCTGCAATGAGCTATGGTCATTTAGAGACCCTGCTCTCTAAAACATAAATAAATTAGTAAATTAATAAATGAACAATAAAATAAAATCAGAAAATCAAAAACTAAAGAGAGAGTGTTAACAAAGTAGACTCATTATTTAAATGTGCTTGAAATTCTTTTGATATAGATTATTTCCATAAAATGGTATCTCTCACATTTTTTAAAACTCTTCTATAGACCTGGTGATTAGAAGTATGGTATCTCACTTTTAACTTTACAATACAGTCTGTGAGCATTTTTTTTTTTTTTATGAGACAAGAGTCTCACTCTGTTGTCCAGGCTGGAGTGAAGTGGCACAATCTTGGCTCACAGCAAGCTCTGCCTCCCGGGT
>NW_012106885.1:6943-8351 GCF_000951045.1 Mandrillus leucophaeus
TTCTTTTTTGTATGGCTGAGAAATGGAACATTTGCTTTCGGTTTGAATTATTACAAAAACATTGCAGAACTTGTCCTAATCTTTTTTTTTTTTTTTTTTTTAAATGAAGGAGCCTGTCTCAATTTAGTATCCTTAACCAAACATGATTTAGTCCCAGGGCAAGAACTGGTTATAAAGAAAATACAGCTATTTCAGTAACAGCTCTTTAGTCCTGGCTGTTCACGGAAAGCTAACTATGAAGCCGTTTGAAACTCTTCTCATTAAGAACCATGATGTTGGCCAGGTGCGGTGGCTCATCCCTGTAATCCCAGCACTTTGGGAGGCCGAGGTGGGTGGATCATGAGGTCAAAAGATTGAGACCATCCTGCCCAACAAGGTGAAACCCCACCTCTACTAAAAATACAAAAATTAGCTGGGTGTGGTGGCGCATGCCTGTAATCCCAGCTAATCGGGAGGCTGAGGCAGGAGAATTGCTTGAACCCAGGAGGCAGAGGTTGCAGTGAGCCAAGATCTCGCCACTGCAATCCAGGCTGGTGACAGAGCAAGACTCCATCTCAAAAGAAAAAAAAAACAACAACCGTGAAGTTTTACTTAAGTTGGACTTTGCTACTCTGGATAATGTAAAACAGAAGTCACTTATTGAGAGGTAGGGACAGGAAGAGGAAATAGTTGACCTGTAACAAGAGTTCTCCAAAGGTGACAGGTAGGCTTATTAACCTCCTGGGACCTATATTTATTTAGCAACTTGAGCTGACCAGCACGTGTGCTGGGTAATGTTTAAATCATTAGAATGCATGTATACGAACTTAACAGTACAGGAATTTATTTCCTCTCCCATTGCTGCTTTCTGGACATTTCCTCTTTTTTTTTGCCTAAACTATGCAAACAACATTCCCAAAAAAGGCAACTCAATACAGGTTGGTTGGATAGAATTCTGTGGAATATTGATCATTAGGACTTCTCCTTTACCATGAGAACTACACAAAAAGTTCTCTGTTTTAAGTAACTGAATCTGGGGCAAAGAAATGTCCACATCTATTTGAATTTAGTTTGGAGTTATTCCTTCTCTCTACAAAGAGGGTATAATGTATATATTTGTTTAAAAATATATGTATTATATTTTTAAATGTAAGTGATTTAATCTTGTTTTAAGGATTTAAAAAATTCTCTGAAATAATTAGAGTTGCAAATTCCACAAAGTTAGCAAAAACATGATGTTATAGAAATGTACAGAAATATGCACATAGTAGAAAATGTAAGTCTGGGCACAATGGCTCACACCTATAATCCTAGCACTTCGGGAGGCCCAGGTGGGTGGATCGCTTGAGGTCAGGAGTTCGAGACCAGCCTGACCAATGTGGTGAAACCCCGTCTCTATTAAAAATACAAAAATTAGCTGGGCGTGGTG
>NW_012106886.1:0-59061 GCF_000951045.1 Mandrillus leucophaeus
CCCGCCTCCCTCCCCCACATCCTCCAGACCAAAGAAACCGGCTTCGCTGTGGCACAGTCCTCTAGCAAAAGAAGCATTCGACTTTTTCTGGAAGTTGGAAGACCTGAGTTTGAAGCCCATCCTTGCCATTTGTAAAATGCAAATAGTAACACCCAAGGCACGGAGTTGTTGTAAAGATTCAATGGGATTCATGAATCTGAAAATGCACAGCACATTGCCCATTGGTGGGTCTTCATGTGATGTTAGTGTCTTTCCTTTCTCTTTATTTATCAGTTGGGCAGCTTAAGAATTACATCCCTCCAGTAGCACTCAAATCTCTGTACCGTGTCTCCTTGAGTGTTACATGCACTTGATACAGAAGAAGCTCTCCTTGATGTCAGTGTACTCTCCCTGATGGCAAACACCAAGTTCCATGATGGCAGCCTCACAGGGTGTCTCTTGACTGTTCTTTCTGCTGACTCCCTAGTTAGGAAGGAACCAGTTATAGGGTCCTGAAGGCAAATGGGCTGGTCTTTTTCTCCCTTGTCAAGGCCAGGCCTTTGCTGGGAGCAGGCAGAGAGGCACACAGGCTGGGGATGCTCCTTGCCTCTGGAGAGTCTGTTCCAGCAGATGGCTCTGCTGCAGCTCTGCTTAGGAGGTTAATGGATACCAGATGTCTCGTCAGGCAAGTTTTCATTTTCTCCTGGAACCACTTAATTTGGCTGAACATCTGCCTTGGCTTCCAGGCTTTTCTATCACCTGAGCTTCAACACTGGGTCGGTGGCCAGTGGATGTCGGAGGAGCTTACAGTCCCTTTTCCTCAACTGGGGTCTTGAGGGCTAGGGGTGCCAGCCTGATTTGTGGGTTAAAGGTGGTGGTTGAGAGGGCAAGAGTGGGACATGGTTGGCTTCCATCATTGTCCTTGTCTGGTCTGTTGTCACTGAGCCTTCCTATTGGAAAACCAATATTAAGCCAACAAAATGGTGTGTGCCTGATTGGGGAATATATCCATCTGGACCAGGATTGGCTGATTGTCAAGAGCAGAGGGAGGCCTATGGAATTGGCTTGAGGGAGGTGCCAACATGCTGACCCTCCTCTGCTCCAGGGCCTCCCTCGGTGCATTTCCAAACCACTGGCAGCTGATCCTCTCTGGGTAGTCGTGACTTGAGTTTTGTTTGGAAAGTGTCATTCTGTTACTGGTACCGCTGATTTTTAAATGAGAGTGTGTGTCAGCCTGGCTTAAGGACCTTTAGTAAGCTGTAGATTGCTGGGCCCCACCATGGGATTTGATACGTCTGTGGCGGAGCCCGGGAATCTGCATTTGAAGCAGGCACCCCAGGTAATATTGATGTACGTAGTCTTTGGACTGCGCAGAACAGTATTGCCTGGAACCCTGTCTTTTTGGGATCTGGAAATTTCTTCTGCTTTCTATCCCAGGGAGGCATACATGCGTTCATGGTCTTCCTTATTTGCCTGGGAAACTACTCATCCAGTAAGACCCAGGTCAAAGTGGCTTCGGCTCTGAGACCTTTTCAGTCCATGCCTTTTTGGGGGCAGAATTACTTGCTTTCTCCTTATTGCTTTTATAACATTTTGTTAGGTACTTTTATAGGATGGCACTATTCACATTTACTATGGTTTTCTGTGTGTTCCTTTTTGGCTGGGAGCTTGTCTTTTTCATCTTTCTATTTGTCCTAGAATATAGCAAAATAGCATGTCATAGGCACCAACAAATACATATTGAGTGAATGAAAGAATCCTTGTCCAACCCCCTAAATATTAATAACATATTCTTACAGTATGTAGGATCTTTCTAAAGTTTATTCAAATGAGACAATTTTAGTTTTGATAATATAGCTTATTTATCTTAAAAACAAAGTATATTGGTGACATTTAAAGGACACATACTTTTTCTTTTTACAACTCATGGTACTAGTCCTCACAGGACACAGTTTACCTTCTTCTTGGCTGTAACTATTCTCCCCTCCAAGCACACAAGCGATGCCTTGCATACAGCCACCATATTGTCAGCCTCTCCTTTAATCAACTCGCATTTAAATGCCGTTTTCCTGGTTACTAGCCAACCTACAGCCTGATAGTGTGTCTTGCAATTCATAAGGCCTTTCTGAAGGCTTGATTTTTTTTCTTAAGCATTTATACTGGTTTTTCATTTCTTTTTTTGTCATTGTTCCTTTATTTAAGAGTTCAATGGTGTTTGTCTCAATGGCAGATTTCCAGGGGACAGAGACCAAGTGTTTGTAAATCTTTTGGGATGGGGCTTGGCATGTCAAGTAAGAATGAATAATTGTAGAGTGCTCATATAGTTTATAAAGCACTTTCCCATCAGCCATGCTTTGAGTTAGAGAATACGATTGCTTCCCCTGTAGGGACTCAATAACTAGGAAGAGACACAGCCAAAATTTGAATGCAGTTCTTTAAATCCTGTGCTCTTGAAAATGATCATTGCAGCACTATTTATAATAAAAAAACAAACAAAAGCAAAACCTATATAATAATGTTACAACTCTTTGATGGAATATTATACGACCATTAGAAATGAGGCCTCTGGAGGTGATGGAGCCACATGGAAGGTATTGCCATGGCAGTCACGTAAAGTCAACAAAGAAAAAAACAAAGGACATTGGAAACCATTTGATTGGCGGTGGGAGGTAAAATGCCATGGCTTAAAAAAAAATCTCAATCAGTGTTGCCAGCACATTGGTGTGATTGAAAAACAGGAACACAAAACCGAACCCTCCACCCCCATTTCTGCCAGTACACATTTGCATTTATGAATGCTTCTGAGGTGCTGATGAAGGGAGAACAACTTTCAGCTGGAGCAGAGAGGTAGCGCGTGTGAGTCGCGGGAGTGTGGTCTGATGCAGATGATTAAGCCCGTTGCAAATGCAGAATTAAGTAACTCTGATAACGGAGCCCTTGAGCATCCTTCTTGGAGATTAAACCTTTCAGGCTTTTAGCAGCTGAGAGGTGCTGGGGATTGGAGATAGCTGGCTTAAAAAGGATGGGAAGGGGGGCAGATATTGGATGGGGACAGGAAGGAAAATGCACCACATTCAGGTCAGGATTCTGTTCTGAAATTGGCTGTCGCTGCGAGAAATGCTGGAAAATGTCCCATTATCTGGAGAGAGAGGACAGTGTGTCTGCTTGCTGCCCGTCTTTTCTTGCTTGTCTTTCTACAGGCTGGGGTTTTGATTTTCTGTGCTGGCCTGTTCCTCCAGTTTGTGTATGAGTTTTCATTCTTGTTTGGTGCCTGGGCCTGTTTTACATGTGAATGCCCTTTAGAAGAAAGGGCAGTCATTGCCTCATTTGCTGGGGAGAGAAAGGACCAGGCCTCTGGGCCCTGCAACCTCTTCATTGCACCTATTGACCTATTCATCTCGTGCATATATAGTGTGCACCTTTCCTGTGCTAAACACAATGCCAGGTGCTAGGAGTAGACAGACATAGTCTTTGCCTTCATGGAGCTTAACAATTAAACAGTGGTTGCTCAGGACTGGATACACAATATGCAGGGCCCTGTACAAATGAAAAGGTAAAGCCCCTTTTCAAAAATTAAGAGTTTCAAGACAGTGCTAGCAGAGCACCAAACCAAGCACTGGCTACTGAATGCTAGGTAGATTGTAAGCCCAGGAAGCTGGCCCTGTGGTTTCTTCAGGGAACCTTGTGTAAGGAGAGGGAGTTATTCCTTCCTTATTAGCCCAATCTTCCTTATCATTGAATAGCCTCTGAAGAAAAAGGTATCTTCCTTGACTCAATGGGCCTATGTAAAGAAATAATAAAATACAGATAAAAGGCAAGACAAATATTAAATAAATACTGGTTGCCTGAGACATGTAGCTAAGGCCATGTAAACATATAAAGAATGTTCAACCTTTTTGGAAACATCTGAACATAAATCAGATGTGATGACAGAAAGCCTTGTCATCCAATGTCTTGTCCCATGGAGCAAATAGGCTGTGACCAGTCTAATTGATACAGACTTGAAAGACAGTCTCTATAGAAAGGCCTGTGCCCTGTATGATAACACAGTTTACCAGTTTCTGTAAAGCAACAGACAACCTACCTGGAAGCCATAATAAAATGAAGAGTAACTACAATAGGATAGTTTTTGTATTTCCCTGGAATATTATTTTTAAGAAAAAGATTCTACCTAAATTGGGTAATTTGACAAATAAGTTTTGGAAAGACTCATATTCTATTCCCTCTTGGAGACAGACAATTCATATTAAAGTCCTATGGCTGTGAAGGAAGCCCCTTAAGCTTTTAACACAATGTTATTTGATTATGACACCTCTTTTAGAAAGTAATAACCAATAACAATGTAGAGACCAGGAATTCTGAAGCATCTGCTTTGGAAAATGCCAAAGTATCTGCTTTGGAAAATGTCAAATGCTTTGGAAAAACTTCTAAGATGCATGATCTGGGATCACAGGATCTGGGTTTCAGAGCCACTCACAACTATGGGCAAGTTACTTGGTCTTCTGGAGTCTGGTATCCAATCTGTTAAATAATAATACCCACACGACACAGTTGTGTGGTTTAAATGAGACACTACAAAATGAGAAGAAACATTTTGCAAACTATGAAGCTGTCAAGTGTTTAGTGATTATTGAACTGATATTGAAATAAACAGGAACTATTATCTCTGTTTGAAAGTGGGTAAACTGAGACCTGGAGTGATTAAGAAAGGAGGCTGGAGTTCCATAGCCATTTTGTGGCAGAGCCAATCTCCCAATTCCCAGTTCTCAGCAGGATGACTTTTAAACCAACTTTGCTTGTAGATTTTAGTTTGGAAAACAGGCCACCTCTTTGACAGGCATGTCCTGTGGAACAGCTAGAGGCAGAGACTGGCATCAAAATGCCAACTTTTCTTTCCTTTCTAGCATTGACATCTGATGTTAGCAGAATGATGAATTCAGGGGTGACATATTTCTAGAAGATTTGTGTCCTCTTTAGGCCAGTACACCCTGTCATCTATACGAATCCGTTTTCTACCCTGAAAACCATCACTGAGGCTGATTTAAAAGGGAAAGTGGCTTTTCTTATCATGAGTGAAAAAGAACCTGGTATGTTCTCTGTTGCGCATCTTTGAATGGGGAGGACAAAAACTTTGGAGAGTTGTGTTTTAGAAAAGAATATGTTGTTTTTCTTCCTTCTTTAAAATGAAAATTGTACCAGAGTGGAAAATGTAGAAACGGGAATTAGAAGACCTGTTTCTGCACCTAACTGGCTGCCTGACCTTTGGCTGTTCCCTTACTCTATCTGGGTGCAAGTTTGCTATCTTAAAATAATAGTATTGGACTAGTTTGCAAAATTTAGGGTTTTTTGTGTCTTATCTTTGCAATTTTGCATGTTTATGTCATCACCTTTATTATTTTCTGCATATTTTTCTTTAAACTGATCCATCTATTCTGTACAAATTGTTTTGGAGGGAAACATAAACTTCTGCAAATAAAATTCAGCATCAATGCTGTATATTGGAGGTAACTCTAAGACAAAAGATAGGATGGTTCAGAGGGTACATTTTTTTGTTATATATATTTTGTCTCAATTAAAAAATTAAAAACAAAGCAAAAATAAGAGCAAAGAAAACATAAAACACAACTATTAAAATAAATATACTGTATTTACTCTTTTACAACTCAAAGCTTTCATCCATCAGTGGCAGTAGATGATCCGAAGACGACCTTCTGGCTTCAAAGGTTTTGGTACAGATGATGTTTCTAGTGCAAACTAGGACACCATACTGCCCTTGCCAGAGAGCCACACATCTTTCTTAATCACACCGTAGCCATGGAAACGCCCCCTCCTCCAACTTTGGCAGTCCTTAATGGGTGGTCCCCAGGGCTCATGGCTTGTCTCTAGGAAAACCCTGCCCTGCCTGGCAGACGGTCTGGTCAAATGCATGATTGTTGGTTTCACCTGGATTAAACTGCTCTGTCCATCTGGAGGGTTCCTGGCTTTCATTTCCAAATCAAAATCCTACCCACTCTTTGGATCCCACCTCCTGCAGAAAGCGTGCTGGGATTCCTCCAAAGCCACAATGATCTTTTTCTACTTTCTCCCTAAATTTTCACTCTGTACAAGTATTTTCTATTGGGTTCTTTTCTTTTTTATTGTTTTTTTTGGAGACAGGGTCTTGCTCTCTCACCCAGGTTGGAGTGCAGTGGTATGATCATGGCTCACTGTAGCTTCAAACTCTTGGGCCCAAGTAATCCTCCTGCCTCAGCCTCACGATTAGTCAGGACTACAGGCGCACACCAGCACTCCTGGCTAATTTTTTTCATTTTTTTGTAGAGATGGGGTCTTGCTCAGTTGCCCAGGCTGGTCTTAAATTCCTGGGCTCAACACCAACATAGCACAAGTATACATATGTAACAAACCTGCACGTTGTGCACATGTACCCTAGAACTTAAAAAAAAAAAAAAAAAATTCCTAGGCTCAAGTGATCCTCCCACCTTGACCTTCCAAACTGCTGGGATTACAGGTGTGAGCCACTGTGCATGGCTTAGGTTGAGTTTTTTAGAAATAGAGCCTGAGACGGGGCCTTGGGTGCACGCTGTTTATTGGTGTGCTTTTCTGGAAATACCTGTAAGGACGTGGCAACAGAAGGATAGGGGAGGAGGAGGAGCTGAGGGAGGAAGTGGCTCCGGGTAAGCCTAGTCTGGGCCTGATCCATGGGAGCTCTGGTATTAATCACACCACCATAAGTTGTTCCTCACCCCTAGATGAGATGAACAGCCAGCTTTTTGCATCCTCATGTCATCAGTCACTGGCCTCAGGCTGGCAAGGAGGGAGTGGGGGTAAACCAGTGTTGTGTTGGACCTGGCCCTTATGAGCTTGCGGTGGTCAAGTTTTTAGGAATGTTGTGAGCCACTATTAACAATTAAATCATATAAAGTTATAATTAAGTAAATAATGCTAAAACAATGGAAATACATATTCAAAAGTCATCACTTCTTAATTATTTTACTACAGTTTTAAACATCTGTGCACTTGCAGTTATTGTTGGGTATTGGATCTTTATGGTGGAAATACTATGTGATGGAGAGCTATGTGCATCTCTTCACAACTCCACCTTCAGTGATGTCTTGCTAGGAGCTTGGAGTCGGCCATAATGGGAATATTTACACCAGGGAAAGTGGCAAATACTCAAGCCAGGGCTCCCCCTACCCTATCAGAAAGTGGCTGCTAAACATTTGCCAACACAGCACTGGGTGTCATCTCCCTCATTAGCTGGGTGTGGAGATGGCAATTCTCCAGAGGACAGGGCAGCTGTGAGCCACTGACAGCCGCCACTCAAAGCAGCCAAGGGATGGTACCTGGCCTGGGAATGGGGATCTGGACAGGGCACAGTGTTCTCTATGGCAAGTTATTTGAAATTTTATTCATGTCCTGACTTGTGGCGTCCTGTCATTAGGTTTTTATACGTTTCTTTGGAGAGGAAAGAACAATAGAAGCCTGGAGCCCTGGGTTCTAGTGTTGACTTTGACACTATCTTGCTGTGTGACTTTGGGAGAAGGTCACTTTACATCTCTGTTTTCTCGCCCATGAAAATAGTGGATCAGATGACCTCTCAGGAGGCTTTCAGCCCTGCACAGCCTCAGACTATGTGATCCTCTCAGCCGTTCCCACCTGGGTTAGGAGCGTGAGTACAGAAACCATGTCTCACCGTATTACCTGCAGAACCCAGCACGTGAAACTTTCCTCCTTGATCTCCAGATTTAGAGACCCAGTCGTAAAAATAGATAACATTTATTGAGCACCTACTGAATAGAAGACGTTTTAGATCTTAGCTCATCTAATCCGTATATCAACCTTATGACATAGATTTTTTTTTTCTATTTTACAGATGAGAAAATTGAGGTTCAGCAATATGAAATTACTTGTCCAGTCACACAGCTAGTAAATGGCCCATTTGGATTCCAGCCCCGGTTGGCTTGTGCTTTCAACCATTTTCCACATTATCCTATTGGAAAAGGATTTAGAAGAGGCTCTTGCTACATCAGGGTCTCCATTTGGGATCTAGAGATTGCTTGGTTTAATCCCCGCTTCCACCTATTCTCTGTCTTGCTCAGTCTCAGTTCTCTTTCTTCTGGGTAGAATGGGTTGTAAGCCCCTTTGCAACTCAGGCCTTTGTAACTGTTGAATAGGCAAATGAAGGAGGAAGGCTCTGAGGATGGAAGCCAGCTGTGCACTTGGCTGATGGTCTGGGATGCACAGAGGTGGGATGGGGCGGGTGAGCAATGGAAGGCTGCTAATGAGCGTTTCCCACTGATGCCTCCGAGGGCGGCTGCAGCCTCTGTGCTGCTGTTTGGGGTTGTTGGAGCCATCACAGCACAGCCAGGATTTGCCCTTAGGCTTAGTGACAGGTTGGATCACCTTCACTCAAAAGGCCTGGCCACTCTTTGCAATGTCTAGTCTGTGGTGTGGGTGATGGCAGCTGACATGGACTCCTTACCACCTGGAAATGCATAAAGTGCAGTTTAGCCCCAGGCCGAGGGGAGGTATTCTGTGCAGCCCCCAGAGCCTTTGTTTCTCATGATTTCATTCAACCCTGCCCCCAACCCCCACCCAGCGTCACAGGGATCTTAGTCCCACCTCCCCAGGGTCTGGCCCAGGACCCCTCTCCCCCCACCAGAACTTGGTGTTTGAAACCTCCTCACGTAGCCGTGATTTATTTAGGCCTCTGCCACCCACCTGGGCACCTCCTCTGCCTGGCTCCTGATTTCACAGAAGGTGCTGATGCCTTTCTTGTGATTCTGCCAGCAGAGAAATTGAGGTCAGGGAGATTGGCCAAGCACACTTTTCAGTGGCTTTTAAGGAGGAGCGATCAGTTAGTGATCACTGCGGGCAGAGGGCTAAGGGGATGGCTTCAAGGAGAGAAAAAAGAGCAATTGGATGATCCTGAATTGTAGAAATGAACACAGTGAAAGTACCAGACTGGGCTTGGGGGTCAGAACCTCCCTCAAGCCCCTGAACATCAGCTTCCCCACTCAGGATTTCTCACTTCAATGACTGACTCCATCATCCCTCCAATTGCCCAGGCCCAGAAATCTGGGAGTCATCCTTGACTTGTCTCCCTCACCCCACAGTCTAATTGGCTGGCAAGTCTTGTTGCATCTATTTTCTGGCTCTTGAGTTTAGTCCTTTGCTATGGCCACTGCCCACTACCAAGGGCCCATCAGCTCTTACCTGGACTGGTTCAGCCATCTCTTTCCAGGCCTTGGTCTCCCTGCTTCATCTCTGCTCCCTCAGCTCCCCCATCCATTCCCCTCTGTAGTCGGCAGTGTCTTTTAGAGGTGTACATTTGGCCTTATCATGTCAGCTCCAGGTTAGAGCCTGGAGTTACTGTGAGGATTATCTCCAGGGCGAACTTCAGACTCATTAGCCTTCCAGGAAAAGCAGCTCTTCTTGCCCTGCTCCTGTTTGACTCTCTGTGATGGGGATCCCAAAACTACCTTAGGTTTGATGATTCACTTGAGGGACTCACAAAAATTAGAAAAGCTGTTATACTCATGGTTGTGGTTCACTGCAGCGAAAGGAGACAGATTAAAATCATCCAAGAAAAAAGGTGCATAGGTCGGAGTCCAGAAAGACACCAGGCAGAAATTTCCAGTTGTCGTCTCCCAGGGGAGTCACTTGGATAGCACTGAACTCTGCCAGCAATGATGTGTGACAAAACATAGCCGGGAAACCCAACTGCCCCTTGGTGTCCAGGGTTTTTGTTGGGAGAAGAGAATCAGTCACTGAGGTATGAGTCACCTATGTGATTGACCTTGGCTACTCAGTCTCTATGCAACCACTGCACCCCTGGAATCAAACCGATACAGCGTGGGCTGGGACTCCAGGTAAACAAAAACAGGCCTTTATCATGAATGACACTGTTAGCATAAACTATGTGGGATGGCCCAAAGCCCCGGTGGTACAAAGATACTCTATTCCATCAGGCATGATATTCCAAGGGCTCAGAGGTTATTTCCTGGGGGCTGGTCAAGGGTTAGTTATTTCTTTGGAAGGTGCAGTTTGAGGACCCCAAGCCAGTGGAGTTAACCCTTAATTGCATACCTCACATCCATGATTCTCTCCAGTATTAGGTCATCCTTGCATTGCTATAAAGGATATCTGAGACTGGATGATGTATAAAGAAAAGACATTTAATTGGTTCGTGATTCTGCAGGCTTTATAGGAAACATGGTGCCGACATCTTCTGAGGAGGCCTCAGGAAACTTACGATCATGGTGGAACCTGAAGGGGGAGTAGGCCTATTACATGGCAAAAACAGGAGTGAAAAACAGGAGTGAGAGAAAATGAGTGGGGAGATGCTACACACTTTTAAATAACCAGATCTCACAAGAACTCACTATCATGAGGACAGTACCAAGGGGGATGGTGCTAAACCATTCATGAGAAATCCGCCCCCATGATCCAGTCACCTCTTACCAGGCCCCACCTCCAACATTGTGGATTATAGTTCAAAATAAGATTTGGGCGGCGACACACATCCAAATGATAACATCTCCCATGTATCCCACATTCCAGCCATATTATTTAGCTTGCACTTTCACATGACTCTGCCTTTGCATGTACTGTTCCTTCTGCCTGGAATTCCCTTCTGCCTCATCTTCCCTAGTCTAACTGGAGAGCTCTCACTCATCCCCTCCTGTGTGGAGCCTTCCCTGATGCCCCAGGCAGGCTGAGTTTCCTCCTTCCCGTGTACACAGGCACTGTCGATGCCTGCTGTAATTTGTGGATTCTTCAGCATCCTGTGGATGGGTTCAGATCTATTTTCCACACAATAGGAAACACTATTAGCTCCTTTAGCATGAGAAATATGCAGTCCATTAAAATGTTTATTTTATGTTTTTCCAATGATAAAAGCAATACTTGCTCATGGTAGAGAAATTTGGGCAGCATATTCCTTTTCAGCTTTTTCTTTCCAATGCTTTCTGTGTGCAAATCATCATAATCCGGGAGACCACAGTGCTTGGGCCTGGGTTTGCTTCCCCAGGGCTGCTGATGTTGTTCCAGTCTCTCTAAGGTGGTGAATGAGGGTGACTCCACACCTGTGCTCTCCCAGCCTCCAGAGACTTGTGGGATGGGCTGGGAACTGAGGACAGAGTGTGGAGGAGGGAGAGGAGAAACTTTTTTCCTTTTGTAGGAAGAAGAGGTGGGGTAGGGATGGAGTAAGGGAAGACTTCCCAAAGAAGTTGACATTTGGGCCAGGACTTGAAGGAACTTTAGGATTTTGCTCAGGGATGGGAGGGAGGAGCTTTCCAGGCCAAGGTCATGGAACAAAGGGGTGACTGGCTGAGCTCAAGGCAGTGGGGCTCCCCGGCCCTGGGATGTGATATACCACTTGACTTTCCTTTGATCCCACACAGGAGTTGTTTCCAGGGGGCAACCCTTACCAAGCTGCTGACCCCAAGTTCTGTTTTAGTCGTGGGGCTTCTTTGTTTGTTTTGTCATTTGGCTCTGGATGTGTGTGAAATCCTAATTCAGGCCCCAAATAGCTGGCTGACTAAAACCTAATGAAACAAAAAGATGGAGAAAATGTGCACTAAAACATTTGTCAAGTAACCCCAGGTAGCTTCAGTGCATGCCAGCTTTAAGCCTATAAATACATCGATGGGCACCTCTTTCTTTTCTGAAACAGCAAGCCCTAGGGATTGGAGCCAGCCAGTGATATTCCATTATACTACATTTTCAGTTTTAGGGAATCTTCTGAG
This sequence comes from Mandrillus leucophaeus, assembly GCF_000951045.1. NCBI lineage: Eukaryota > Metazoa > Chordata > Mammalia > Primates > Cercopithecidae > Mandrillus > Mandrillus leucophaeus. Next base: position 11,730 of record NW_012106886.1, read on the forward strand.
CAAAATGGGACCTTTTGGGGCCAACCTGTCATACTCAAGACCATGGTGAAACCTATCTGTTCATGCCAAGAGCTCAACGTCCTACCTGAGTCCCGCTGAATTACCTGTTCTCATCTCCTGCCTTCTAAATCACTCACTGGTGCTTCCTATCATGGTAACTAGGACTTTCCACTCCTCATTCTGCAGCCTTTGACATCACCAGGGCTGAAAAAGATCACTGGGCCTTCATGGGGTGTTTTTCCAATGCGAATTGACTTTGTATGTGTTGGTGAAATTACCAGAATCTTCCACTGCTTGTGTGAGGATGTTTCTAGACCCAGTTCTGTTCTTTTCTTGCCACGTGTCAATCTCTACTTTGTCACTTACTGGTCCTGGGATATTGGATGGGTTACTTGACTACTCTTGTGTGTCAGTTTCACCTGTTAAGTGGGGATGATTATTTCTCAGTGTTCTGGCAGGATTAAATGCGAGTATACATGAACAGCACTTAGGATAGTACCTGGCACATAGTAAGCATTTAGAAATGGTTATAGTATTATGACTGTACTCTTAGATCCATCCCCTGTCTTAAACTCTGGATTATAGGAAAATAGGAGATTCAGGGAGAGCTGGGTTCTTTTTATCAATTTACTCTGTGATGCGGGGTGTCAATTCTTCCTCTAAGGCCTTAATTTAGACACAGTGAAAATGACGGGTGGATTCAATCAGGAATGACAGAGATGTGAAGGACATGAAACTTCTGGATTTTCTCACCCATTTCCTACTGGTCCCAGGCATGCTCTCAGACTATTCTGAATATAGTCCTCCTGGCAGCGATTGTAAATGGATTAGAAGGCACTTGAGCTGAAATCTGTTTTCTGTCCCTGGATTACAGGAAGCATAGGGAATGTGGGGTGCATGGGAGATGATGTAGTTTGGATGTGTGTCCCTGCCCAAATCTTGTATTGATCTAATCATCTATGATCTTAAATAAAGAGATTGGGGGAGTCTAGTTTTCAGGCTCCACAGATACTTCATCTCCTTCCCATACAGCTCTACCCATTAAATATGACAATAGATAGAAACTGACTTCCAGAAGGGACTCGGGACAAACCATTTGATGGAGAATAAACAGGGGCTTGCCTTACCAGCTGGAACATTTCCTGAACCTCAGTTTGTCCAGTTCTCTCTGCATAATATTCAAGACAGTTTTACTAAAGGTCTGAACACAATTTATCTCTGGCTTTGGATTTGTTTTTTAATTTGATTTAGCCAAGGAGCAGAAAGGAGACAAGATTGACTGGAGCTCAGGGTTTGTAGGAGAAAATCCTGAGTGGACAGGACCAAATTATGGTGGCTCCTTCTTGACTGTGATGATACGTCCTCCTCTGAATGTCAGAAATCTAGACAAGTGTTTTGTCTTTAGTGGAACATACAAAAAAAGGACAAAGACCCTGTAGCAGTCACTGGTCTGATTCTTTTATCTTCTGTTTTTTCTTTCTGCCATCCTTTAATGAACCCAGTGGTCTGCTTAGGAATACCACCCTTTCTCAAGTTTCCTCCAATTCTTTCTTCAATAGTGTAAAGAGAATTCCCAATGTGAAGAGAATGGGCAGGGGAGCAGGGAGCAGTAGTTCTTAGGCCAACTTTGCATCTTTCCCTATTTGCATTTATTATCATGCACTAATTATTCACAGAGAGCCTTGCCCTTTGTGGGTTCGCATTAATTTAGATTGCTTTTGAAAAGCAATCAAGGAGGGAATGAAGTGATCACACATCAAAGGGAAAAAGATATGGCACCAAAGAGAGGCAATATGCTTTGCACAACTGGCCATGTCAGGCTGCTCTGAGCTTTCTCTAGCCCAGGGAATATCAGAAAGTCCATCTGAGCTCTCCTAGCCCTGGTGTGGCCCGATTCAGCTTTCTTCGTGTCCATTCTCTCAGTGGATAAGAAGGTGGAGAAGGCATAGGTGGCAGATGATTGCTGGGCAGAGACAGGACACTTTTCCTCGCTCAGCCTCAGCTTCCTCATCTAGAAAATGAAAAGGTGGATTAGATTATCTTTCGTGCCCTTCTCTCTAGGTCTACAACTCTCTGCCAAAGTTGGTTTGAAGACCTATAATTGTGTAACATGACAAATGGATACACTAATTACCTGCTCCTAATTCATAAGGTTCTCCTTGCTCAGTCTTCCCTTGGGTATTATTAGGAACAGAAAGGTGAACTAATATTTCTGTTATCTCTCTCCTGCTTCAGTTATCCGTGCTATTAACCTTGGTCATGAATTTTTCAGTTGTCAACCTTTTGTTTTATTTGGGTTCTTAAAAAAAAAACTGTGTTATTGAAGTATAATGTACACATAGAAAAATGCACATTTGGTAAGGGTACAACTAGATCCTTGCTTTTTATGATCACTGTCTTGTATTCTTTCTCCCCTCACCCCCTCATTGTACTTCCTTCTAATTTGGGATGGGCACAGAAAGGGTCTAGGACCAGAGTCGCGTTCCAAATCTATTGATTCCATAGGCTTCTGGCAGAGGGTTGTTTGCTAAATGAGTTTGGGGGATTTGTTGTGAACCTGGTTTCTGTTTCTGTAGTCACTGTCAAGGGGGAATATGAAGAATTGCAGGTGTTCTGAGAGTGTCTTTGATGGGTATGAGTCACATCGTACACGGCCTTGTATGGGACACCCAGGGAATGAGCGTTCAGTGAAATGAGATCGAGGCTGAGGGTAGGACCCTGGTGGATTGAAGAAGTTGGCAGGGAAAAAGGAGGCAGGGCAGGAGAGTGAGGCAGAGTATGCCCTGTCAGCAAGGAGCAACACAGATGAAGCCACAGTAGGGTCTAGATTCACAGAAGCCAAGGGGGCTCGCAGTGTGCACAGAGGGGCAGCGGGGAAGAGACAGTGGCTGGCTTCTTAAGCTGTTCTTCCCAGGGGGAGAGGCCCAGGGCTGGGAAGGACTGCTGGATTTGTGATTAGGAGATTGGCGAAGACTGTGCTTCCTTGAAGAGGTGAAAGGTGCTGTGTGGAGAGAGAAAGGATGTGGAGCACTCAGCACAGCGTCTGGGCATGGGTTGGTACAGTTCTCCCCTACTCGCCCTTAATCACCGGACAGCAGTGATGAAATCCCACCCTGCCCCTTCCTCAGTTAGTCCACTGACTGTGCCCCCTCTCTGCAACTCTTCACCTTGGAGGCACGTTGCCTTTTAGAAAGATCACCATTACAACTTTTTTTTTCTTTTTTAAAATTATTATTATTATACTTTAAATTCTAGGGTACATGTGTACAACGTGCAGGTTTCTTACATATTTATACATGTGCCATGTTGGTGTGCTGCACCCATTAACCCGTCATTTACATTAGATATATCTCCTAATGCTATCCCTCCCCACTCCCCCAACCCCACGACAGGCTCTGGCGTATGATGTTCCCCTCCTTGTGTCCATGGTTTTCTGTTATTGCGATAGTTTGCTCAGAATGATGGTTTCCAGCTTCATCCATGTCCCTACAAAGGACATGAACTCATCTTTCTTTATGACTGCATAGTATTCCATGGTGCATATGTGCCACATTTAGAAAGATCACCATTAAAACTTTTTGCTGAAGGGCAAACTAACACAAGAACAGAAAACCAAACACTGCATGTTCTCACTTATAAGAGGGAGTTGAACAATGAGAACACATGGACACAGGGAGGGGAATATCACACACCAGGGCCTGTTGAGGGGTGAGGGGCTAGGGGAGGGATAGCATTAGAAGAAATACCTAATGTAGATTATGGGTTGATGGGTGCAGCAACCCATCATGGCACTTATATACCTATGTAACAAACCTGCACGTTCTGCACATGTATCCCAGAATGTAAAGTATAATTAAAAAAAAATAAAAAAAAAACCCACAAAAAACAAAAAACTTTTTGCTGAAGGAAAAGTAAGAATGTGGGGAGACTTCAGTGCCCACTGGCTATAGAAAGGGCTAATTAACCTTGCTTTGGTGCTGCCGAAATGACAAGCTGTTCCTCTGTAGAACAGCAGATGCCCCTGATGTTTATTCAGAGCAGCTTATCGATTGGTGGATTCAAACTGAGTAGATTTCAATAACTGGAAATAAACATTTACCTTGGACTGCCTAAGGACACAGCATGATTACTCCTGGGGTCAGACGTACATGCAGGGTTTGGGGAGGGCGGGAGTTGACCCGCTCAAGCTGGTTCGTTCTTTCATCTCATAGTTAGCTGAGGTTCTCTGAAGGTCAGGTTCCCTGTCTACAAGATGGGCTAAGTAATACTTCACTGGTGAGTTACATGAGGATTAAACAAGTTTCTGTTTCTCAAGTACTTAGGGTAGTCCTTAGCGTGTGGTAGGCATTTCATAAAAGGTGATATTGATAATACTATCAGCAAGCATTTATTGAGCGTTCCAGGTGCTGTTATAGAATGAATAATACAGAACCCCTATTCTTGAGGAACCGACAATGTAACAATAAAGAAAGATTTATACTACTCAGGAAGTAGTCACAAGGCAGTGTGATAAATATTGTAATAGAGGGACACTCAGAGTACTGTGAGAACATAGAACGTCAGATTCTCTTTGGGAGAGAAAGATAATGCTTCGCTGAAGGTTAAGTCAGATCTTGAAGGCAGAGGGCAGAGAAAAGCCTTCCAGGCATAGGAGACTCCAAGTTCAAAGGTAACAAGGTTTGAGACAATGTGGTGCTCTTTAAGGTAGCATAACTAGTGTGGTGTAGCATGAGCAAAAAGGGCTTTAGCAAGTATTTATAATAGTTTGTGGGTTTGAAGGGGTGACACGGTTGGAGAATGCTGAGTTGCTGGGTTTGGTTGGAAAGTGGAACTTTCCCAACACTTAGCAAGGTTATCCTTGCTAACCCTGTGTGCCTGCCCACTCCTGGCCTCTCCACCAAATCCTCCTGGGAGCATTTGGGGAACAATCAATCTTGGCATCTAAAGCTCATTACAGTCTGTTTCTAATCTTTCTTTCTTCTAATCTCGTACATCAAGACATCTCAATCAGGCGCAGTGGCTCATGCCTGTAATCATAGCACTTTGGGAGGCCGAGGTGGGAGGATCACTTATGCCCAGGAGTTTGAGACAAGCCTGAGCAACATAGTAAGACCTCGTCTCTTAAAAAAAAAAAAAAAAAAAAAATTAGTCAGGCATTAGTGTTACTTGAGCAGCCCACGCCCGTAGTCCCAGCTAGGTGGGGAGCTGAAGCAGGAGGATTGATTGAGCCCAGGAGATTGAGGCTGCCATGAGCTATAATCTTGCCACTGCACTCCAGCCTGGGTGACAGAGTGAGACCTTGTCTCCAAAAAAAAAAAAAAAAAAAAAAAAGAAAGAAAGAAAGAAGGAAAGAAAGAAAAAACGACTTCTCAACATTTATCCAGTGCAGTGCAGTGCCCCCACCCCTGTACAAAGGAGTGCCATTGATATGCCTCTTTCCCACAGTCAGTCCAGTTCACAGGTGGCTCCTTCTTCCTCTGAAACCCCTCTTTGACCACTCCAGTCCTGATCCTCCCTGCCCCTTCTTGGAGCTCAGGGTAGCTAGTGCGAGGGGGTGGAATCTGGCCTCGGTCAGGTAGGTAGGGGATAGAGAGGCTTAATGTGGGAAAGGCCTTGCATGGTGTCCAAGGGCACGCAGCCTGTCCATGGGAGGTTGGAATCCAGGTAGGCAAAGGGGTCTGTAGTGATTGTGAAACCACAGATGCCCCAGTCGGTGAATGGAATACTGCCAAGGGGACTCTGGTGCCTATGACACTTGGGAATCATGTGGGAAGACCCTAATTTTTTATAGTTTTGGAGATGGGGTTTCACCATGTTGGCCAGGCTGGTCTTGAACTCCTAGTCTGGGGAGGGAGGATGGGAAGAACAAGGTACACTAGAGAGGCAACTAATACAACAGCCAGCCCAGGGCTTGGAAACAAGGTGGGATCCTGGTTGCAGCACTGGGGTTTACATTGTGGAAGCCACAGGGCGGGGTCCAAGCTGATTTATACCTTCTGAGCTGATTTATACCTGGATGGGATGGTTCTGGAGCTGGGGGAGGGAGGCTCTTGGGAGGAGGAGTGCAAAGATAAGGAGCCAGGCTGGAGTGGATAACCTCCCTCTTCTCATCTCTCCTGTAAAGCACCTACTTTGTTCTTTACCATTTGTTTGACCCTTAGCCTCCAAATGCCTTTTACATTGTGGCCAAGTCCTCATGGAACTTCCACGTGGCTCTGCCTAATTCCCATACTAGGCTATAAATACCTTGAAGGCAGGATGTGTGTCTGCGTTTCTAATAATAATAATGACATTAACAACACCCATTTACTGAGCGTTTCCTTTGGATGCTAAGAGATTACATGGATAGTTGATTCCATCCTCCTGTTAAAACCTTGAGGTCATCTGTCAAATCTCTGTTTGACAGATGAAGAAACTGAGCCACAAAAGACCTTAACACCTGGTGTTGAAGGTCCCACAGCTAGTAACTGTGGCAGTTCAGATTCAAATTCAGTCTGAGGCAAAGTCTCTATGTCTAATCCCCATGCTATGCTGTGAAACAAAATCATTCCAACTCATCGAAGCAGGTTTTGTTAAAGGTCATGACTGTGCCGGGCAGTACCATGCTCCTTCCTTGCCATGGCCTCTGGCTTCACCTTGCCCAATATTAATTGATTGATTGAAATGGGAGGAAGTCGAGGGTGTGGGCAATGCAGGGACACCTGGCTTGGTGCCCTTTGCTTTCTTAAGCCCCTTTACAGAGGGGACTCCTGAGAGCAGATGGAATTGTCTGCAGGGAGTATTTTTTTCAAAGGGCCCCCAAAAGCATTCTGCCTAGCAACAAAGAGCCTTTCAGAACGCAGCTCCAAGAGGAGGCAAGGAGCTTGCAAGCTGAGAACCGGGAAGGGCTGGAGTCGCTGCTACATCTGGCTCCACAAAAGAGGCAAGCTGCAGAGGATTGAGTTTCATCTCAGGGTACAGCTGCAGGGGCTGAGGGGCCGGGGCTGGGGGTTAAGGCTAGGGAGACTGAGAAGGTCTTTAGGTGAACGTTACAGTGTGTGTGTGTGTGTGTGTGTGTGTGTGTGTGTGTGTGTGTGTGTGTGAGTGAGATAGCAAATTTGTGTTTTAGTACTATATATAACACAACCATGTGGAAGGACATGTTCAACTAGTTTCCTAGGGAGCCGTGTGTTCTTAATTAAGAATAGTTTTAAATTATAAAAGCAATGCATGCTTGTTATAAAATTAAAGTATTCTAGAGGTATATAAAAATTGAAAGCCTTTGCCATCTACCCCAAGTAAGCACTGTTAACATTGTGCTGTGTATTCTCCCAGACTCGTGTGTGTGTGTGTACAAGGTTTATACATGCATAATTAAACATCTGTATAATAGATATGCAATTATAATGACTAGGTTTTCTTGAATACCTACTATATTCCAGGCTCTCTAGTAAGTAAGTGCCAGGTATTCCGTGTTTTCATGACCTTATTTAATTCTTGCATCTCTGTGAAGTTAGATATTGTATACATTTATAATCTGCTTACAAAGGGAGAGAGATGTGAGACTCAGTAAGGTGCAAAGTGGTAGAAGCAGGGTTTGACCCAGGCATTGTGGCTGCACCGTGCACACTCTTCCCTGCCAGCACTGGGCCTGCTGTTTATAACAATGTGGCATCAGATCAGCTGTTTTTGCAACTTGGCCATTTTCCTGGTCCCTTCCTGGGCCTCCTCTTTCAGATTCCCAGTGGATGGCTTTTCGCTCTGTTCAATGGGTCTGATAATGCCAAAGCGTTGAGGACTGATAGTCACTGGGTAAGTCTGGGAGACAGAAGAATGTTTCTCCAGACATACTGTGAACCTGTGAATGTTATTTCACACAACAAAAAGGACTTTGCAGATATAATTAAAGTATTTGGGCTGGACATGGTGGCTCTCACCTGTACTTCCAGCACTTTGGGAGGCTGAGGTGGGAGGATCACTGGAGTCCAGGAGTTCAAGACCAGCCTGGGCAACACAGTGAGACCTCCATCTCTATAAAAATATTTAAAAAAATTAACCACGCATGGTGGCACATGGTTGTAGTCCCAGCTACTTGGGAGGCTGAGGCAGGAGGATCACTTGAGCCCTAGAGTTCAAGACTGCAGTGAGCTGTGATTGTGCTGCTGTACTCCAGCATGGGTGATAGAGCAAGACCCTGTCTCTATAAAACAAACAAATAAAAATTTTAAAAATTAAAAAATAAATATTTGTATTAGTGTCCCAGGAGTGCTGTAACACAGCATCAAAAACTGGATGGCTTAATACCCACAGAAATGTATGGTCTCATGGTTTTGGAGGGTGGACGTTTGAAATCACTGTATCAGGAAGGCCTCACTCTCCCTGTTGGCTCTGGGGGAGAATCCTTCCTGGCCTTTTCTGGCTTCTGATGTTCCTTGGCTTGTAGATGCCTCGCTTTGGTTCCGTGGCTGTTTCCCCACTGTGTGTCTTCCCGTCACCTTCCCTCTGCGTCTCTGTCCAAATTTCACCTTTTTACAAGGATATCAGTCATATTGGATCAGGACATGCCCTAATGACCTCATTTTAACTCGATGACCTCTATAAGACCCTTTTTATTTTTTATTTTATTTAATTAATTTATGTCCCCAAATTAGTAGATACTTTTTTGTTTGTATTTTTTGAGACAGAGTCTTGCTCTGTCACCCAGGCTAGAGTACAATGGCGCAATCTTGGCTCACTGCAACCTCTGCCTCCTAGGTTCAAGTGATTCTTGTGCCTCAGCCTCCTGAGTAGATGGCACTAGAGGCACATGCCACCATACCCAGCTAATTTTTTCTATTTTTAGTAGAGACGGGATTTCACCATGTTGGCCAGGCTAGTCTTGAACTCCTGGCCCCAAGTGATCTGCCCGCCTTGGCCTCCCAAAGTGCTGGGATTACAGGTGTGAGCCACCACTCCCAGCCCATGTAAGACCCTTTTTAAAATAAAGGTCACATTTTGAGTTATTGGGATGAGGATTCCAGTCTGTCTCTTTGGAGGGTTACAGTTCAACCTGTAACAATTTTTTTTTTTTTTGAGATGGAGTCTTGCTCTGTTGCCCAGGTTGGAGTGCAGTGGCACGATCTCCACTCACTGCAAGCTCCGCCTCCCAGGTTCACGCCATCCTCCTGCCTCAGCCTCCCCAGTAGCTGGGACTGCAGGCACCCACCACCACGCCCGGTTCTTTTTTTTTTTTCTGTATTTTTAGTAGAGACAGGATTTCACCATGTTAGCCGGGATGGTCTTGATCTCCTGACCTTGTGATCTGCCCGCTTCGGCCTCCCAAAGTGCTGGGGTTACAGACGTGAGTCACCCTGCCTGGCTAACCTGTACAAATTTTAAAAGATGAAGATTATCCTGGATTATCTGGTGGGCCCAGTCTAATCGTGTGAGCCCTTAAAAACAGAAAACTTTCTCTGGCTGGAGCCAGAAGAGCGGGGGCATCAGAAGGGAAAATCAGAAGGTTATGCGTTGTACCCTTCCTGGCTCTCAGATGTTTGTCCCACGCACAGAGACTGGAGAGGCCTGAGGAGCAGAGGACACCCCCTGCTGGCAGCTAGCCAGGGAACCTCAGTCCTACAATTGCAAGGAGTTTGATTCTGCCACAGCCACCATTCATGAAGAAGCAGATTTTTCCTAGAATCTTCCAATAAGAGCTCAGCCTGATAAGACTCTAAGCAAAAAAACCCCTGAGTCAGCCTGGACTTCTGAGCCACAGAACGGTGAGGTAATAAACTTGTGTTGTGTTAAGTAGCTAAGTTTGTGGAAATTTGTTTCACCAGCAAGAGAAAATGATTACCATTACCTTCCCATTTGGCTGGCCCTTCAATGCCTTAAACCAAAGAAATGGCCTATGTTGGGGATTTCTTGGGGTCTCAAGTTTATCTTCTTGAGTTTTGAATAACGCCACCCACTGTGCAGCACATGACACTTCCTGGTGCATTTCACACATAATTTCATTCGATTCTCTCAGCAGCCCTGAGAAGTGTAGGTATATTATGCTTCTTATTTTACAAAGGAGGAAACTGAAATTTAAAGAAGTGATTTTGCTTGAGGCTTCACAGAACTGGAGTTGCAAGCCAGGTTTCCTGCTTCCAAATCACATGCGCTTTTTCTGCTACTGCCCCTGGTTGCCTCTGTGTCTCCCGACATCTGTTGTCTGAACCCAGTTTCTGCTGTCCAGGGGGCTGGACTTTCTTGTGAGATCATGAGCTTTCGTTGCTGAGAAATGACTGAGCAAAGCCGGTGGACGGTGTACTTGGGACGCTGAGGAGAGACTCGCTGGCATTTGCAGGAGGTGCTGGCAGGTGCATCCTGATGCCATATGCAACTCAGGATCTACAATGGGAACTGGGATCTGCTCTTGGGGCTGCATTCAGACAGGGTAAAGCTCTCTGGGAATTGCCCTGGCCAGAGGACAGATTCACAGAGGAGATGAGGTCTGAGTGAGGGTTTGAAGAACACGTAGGACTTAGAGAGGATGCTTGTGTTTGGGTTTCTCGTGTGATTGCAGGGTACGGCTTTTGCCCACGCCTTCTACTCTGGTTGCTTTGGTGAAACTTGCCTGCAGGAACTGGACCAGACTTGAAGTCAGCCTCTGGGCCTGCCCTCCCCACCCTGCTCCCTGAGTTCATCTTGGTAGTTGAGGGTACACGATGCGGTCGCCTGCTTCTGCAGCCAAAAGAAAAGTGGTGGGAGAGGAGGGGGTAAGGGGAATACACAGGCTGAGAATAACTTCCTCCCAGCCTCACTTCCTGTGGCTTCCCGCTCACCCTGCTGTAACTCTTATTAACTCTCCGTGTCTTTCTGTGGATGGGAACCAAACAGCCTGTCTCGAGGGCAGCAGTCTGCATATTAAAAGTTCCCTAGCAATGGCTACTGTCCTTTCTGAGCCTTGGGTGTCCCCTCCTCAATCTTGTTCCCTGCACTGCCTAGGTGACTGACAATGTGTCCTCCCCAGGCCACACCTCTACTTGGCAGCTGTGAAAGGTGGTAGAAGCCATTCTGTCCCTCCCTTTCTCCTGAATGTCTTGGAGTGCTGTTCAATTCAGGAGTTCCTTCTAACACATCACATGTCCCTGCACTGTGCCGAGTGCAATGGGGATGCCCCAGAAGTGTTAGCCTAGCAGGCTGCAGCCTGGGAGGCAGTGTGGCTCTGTAGAGAAAGAGAACTCGAGTATTTACCGGGCACCTGGTCCTGTGCTGGACCTCAGGGACACAGCACTGAACAGGACAGCCCAAAGTGGGTGTGCAAGCCTTGATTCTGCTACTCGGTAGCTGTGTGGCCCTGGGCTAGTTGCTTGACCTCCATGTCTTCACAGTCAGGTCTTACGTAGGCCAACATGGTGCTTTGTAAGTGTGTTGCAAACTGTAACACTCTGTGGAGATGACACTGTTAGGTGTTATGCCCTCAGTTGATTCTCTCAGTCTCCTTGTGAGAGAGGCCCGGAAGAGCTGTTATACCCATTGTACAGATGAGAAAGCAAAACCTTCAGGAGAGTGAAGAGCAGGTGCAGGAATGGGAACTAAATAGTCGACTTCTTGTTGTGGCCTTACTCTATTTTATCATGTGGCTGTAACCACCAGGCATCCATTGGTGATGGCATCTGATGACATTTTCAACATCAGCAGCATCAATAACATTTGCCAGGTGCTTACTAAGTGCCAAGAACTAAGTTAAACCCTTTGATGCCTATTATTACCTCTGCTTTCCAGATGAAAAAAATGGAGACTCAGCAAGGATAAATAACTTGCCCAAGGTTGCTTTTCTAGGAAGAGGCAGAGCCAGGCTTCAAACTCAGGTATGCCTGACTCCACAACCTAGACTGGTAGCCTCGGTGGTACCTGCGCATCTCATCCAGGTGCACATCTCTACCTAACATACTTGAAACAACTAGAAATTACACAAGAGAGTAGGAAGGGGATACACTGGCAGGAGTCAATCCTCCTCCCAACCCCCAGAGGAGTGACCCAGGCAGCTGGGACTGTGCACATCAAGAAGAGATGGTGTCCTGAAGCCTTGGTGTATGGTGTCCTGAGGTTACTGGGTGGATGGATCTTGTTCGATGGACAGGATTGGAAACTCAGAAGGACAGAGGCTTGTATGAACTGAACGGGGGACTTGGGGGAGGAAGGGGTCAGGTAAGATGGGCAGGGCCTCAGAGGACTGTCAGTGCAGCAAGGGAGGTGAAGTTGGTTTGGGCAACCGTTGCAGCTGTGGCCTGAGGGTTAGCTGAGCTGCCCACGTCCCGGCCACAGAAGGAAATTAGTACCCAGAGACATCTCCGGGTCTGGGGTGGAACGAAGATCCTGCCCTATTTGTTTTTCTTTCTGGGGCCTTGAGGTTAGAAGAGGGGCACAGCTGCTTCTCCCTAGGGCCTGGGAGGAGGAGGAAGGAAAAGGGAGGGGTCCAGGCCATGGGAGGCATTGGGAGCATCCGTCATGCTGTCGGCCTGCTGCAGGAGCACTGGCCTGGGAGTCTGCAGGTCCAGGTGCTGTGCTGCTGTCTGGCTTTGTGAAGTTGGATGATTAATTCCTCTCTGGATCTCAGTTTTTTAAACTGTAACTGGAGAGATCTATCAGTAAAAACTGTTGGTTGCAAGTGTCAAAAACACAACTCAAACTGGCTGGAATTGGGCATTTATTGGCTCATGTGATTGGAAAATCCAGGGAGAGTCGTGATTATAGGAAGGCTTAGGTCCAGAGATTCACACAGTACCATCAGGGGTCTGTCTCTCTCCATTTCTCAGTGCCACTTTCCTCGGTGATGCCTTCTGTCACAGATAGCCTCAGTCTTTGAGATCTCAAGGTGACTGCCAGCTGCCCCAGGCTTACCTTCTTTTTTTTTATTTTTAATTTTTTTGAGACAGGATCTGGCTCTGTTGCCCAGGCTAGAGTGCAGTGGCATGATCTCATCTCATTGTAACCTCTGCCTCCCAGGCTCAAGTGATCCTCCCACCTCATCTTCCCTAGTACCTAAGACTACAGGTGTGCGCCATCACACCCTGCTTGTTTTTGCATGTTTAGTAGAGACAGGGTTTCACCATGTTGTCCAGGCTGATCTCGAACTCCTGGGCTCAAGTAATCTGCCCACCTCGGCCTCCCAAAGTGCTGGGATTACAGGTGTGAGCCACTACGCCCAGCCCCAGGCTTACCTTCTTCAGGCCTATCAACCCACAGAAGGAAAGCAGCTGCTAGTAGTTCCTGCAGAAGTCCTGGGGCAGATGCTTGCTGGTCCTGCTTGGTGGTGTGTCCGTCTCAGGGTCTATGCGTATTGCCAGGAGATGCCCTTCTCCTCTTGGCCAGACCAGGGCTGCATGATCTTCCCTAGAGTAGAAGTTAAAGTTAATTCCACAGAAGCTACAAGGAGTAAGAATGGGAGGGGGTGATTTCCCCTAAAGAAACACGCAAGTGTTGATGCCAGAAAAGAGAGAGTAAATATTGGACAGACGAAAGCTACAGATGCTGTCCTCAGCACCCAACGGCCGGTCTGACTGTCTTCAAATGAAGCCGGTGACCTGGGCCCCTGACAGTGGAGCTCCTCTCAACTGTATTAAGATTATGCAGACCTTTGAGTATACATGAAAGCCACGGACCCCCTTCCTGGAAAGGCACACAGGTCAGACTCTGTGGCATGGCCTCTGAGGGGCTGCACCGTCTCTCCTGCCTCCCCCAGGACTGGCCTCCTCACTGCTTCTTGTACTCACCGTGCTTCCTCCCTCCAAAGGGCCTTGAACTTGCTGCTCCCTCTGACCTAGTTAATGCCTCCTTTACATATGTTCTAATTGTACCGTGAACCTCTTCATCCCTATTTCAACTGAAGTCGTAAATTTCTTATAGGATTATGTGGTTAGTATCTGTCTCTCTCACCAGAATGGAGACTCCGTAACAGGAGGGACCTGGCTTTGCTTCCTTTTGTGTCCACATCACCCAGTAGAGTGTCTGGCACATAGCTGGTGCCCAGTAGTTGGTGAGTGAATGTGTGCCCTTGAACGCACGATTTTCCCTGAAGTTTTAGTTGCATACACTTCCCTAGAGTCAGTCTCTGAACTTCAGGTAAAGAACCTCAGGATAAAAAAAAAGAGGAAAATCAAGGCATTAGTAGCAAGGCCATTGCAAATGAGGACCTCTCAGGCCAGCTCTCCTGATAATCTCACTGCTATTGACTTATGTTTATGTCTTTTAAATGGAGTTGATATAGTTTGGATATTTGTCCCTGCCCAAATCTCATGTTGAAATGTGATCCGCACTGTTGGGGTAGGGCCTGGTGGGAAGAGTTTGGGTCAGGATGAGGGGGAGGAATCCCTCATGAATGGCTTAGCCCATCTCCTTGGTGATGAGTGAGTGAGTTCTTGAGAGATACAGTTGTTTAAAAGTATGTGGCTCTTCCCTGCCCACTTGCTTCTGCTTTTACAATGTGATGCACCTGCTCCTACTTTGCTTTCCACCATGATTGGAAGCCTCCTGAGGCCTCCCCAGAAGCAGGTGCCACCATGCTTCCTTTACAGCTTGCAGAATCATGAACAAATTAGACCTCTTTTCTTATATATTACCCAACCTCAGACATTTCTTTATAGCAGTGCAATAATGGACTAGCACAGGAGTCCTATGGACGATTACTCGTGGGTAAAATCTGTGGTCAAATAAATCTGAGGAACGCTGTCTAATCTGTGCTCCTTTCGGAGAGTCACAACATACACTAATAACAGTAGTATTTATTTTTTATGATCTTTAGTGTGACTGCCATTTATGAAGGGCTTCCTACATGGTAGGTACCCCATGAGGCCCTTCATATGCATTTTCACACCATCTCATCATAGCCTTGTGTGACAGATGCCATCATCACCCTGTGTTACAGAAGAGAAATGAACATGTGGAGGAATTAAGAATCCCAAGCTAGGCCAGGTGTGGTGGTTCACGCCTGTAATCCCAGCACTTTGGGAGCCCGAGGAGGGTGGATTATGAGGTCTGGAGTTTGAGACCAGCCTGGCCAACACAGTGAAACCCCATCTGTACTAAAAATACAAAAATTAGCCGGGCGTGGTGGCGCGTGCCTGTACTCCCAGCTACTCCGGAGGCTGAGATGGGAGAATCGCTTGAACCCGGGAGGTGGAGTTTGCAGTGAGCCAAGACCGCGCCATTGCACTCCAGCCTGGGTGACAGAGTGAGACTCTGTATAACAAAAACAAAAAAAAGAATCCCAAGCTACCTTCTAGGAAACAGAAGATTTGGTGCTCAACCCCTGCCAATCTGATATGTATCTATGCACTTTAATCCCTCAAGAGGTGGCAAATCACCTTTGCTGATAACAGAGCCCCTTTTCTCTCTAAACATGTAGAAGCATCCCAAGGACCACACCTGATTTGGGACATGCTGGTGAAGTGTTGATTTCCGTTAACTGGGTCTAGAACAGAAAGAATGTAGACCTGGCACAGGCTCAACTCCACAAATATTTCCTGTACCAGGCGTGGTGCTGGAAGTGCCAGGAACGCAGCACAAAGCTGCATCCTCATTGCCTGAGGGTACCCAGAGCCCCAGCTTTTCCCCATAGTGGACCAGCCTTGCCCTGAGCTGCCCTACCTTGAGGACTGCCCGTGCTGGGTCCTCCTGGGACCACCCAGCTGTGTCTTCCCTCAGGGGAATAGGGCTCTGTGTCGTGTTCATGATGAGTTCACAGCAAAATGCACATTCATTCTGCAAATGTTTATCCAGGACTTTCTGTGGCCCTGGCTTGTGCCCTGCCCATCTTACCTAGGAATTGGGGATACAGAGGCAAATAAAATGCTGTCTCTTTTTCTAGGACACCCAACGTCTAGTGGGGGAGACAGATCAGTGCAGAAGAAACCAAAAGAAATCAAAATATAAGACAGATGAAGTGCCCTGTTAGAGACAGAAAGCAGCCTGCTGGGGGAGTTCTGAGATATGGACGAGTTCGTTCTTTCTTTTTTCAATTAACAGAATTATTTTGGCTTGGGATTTAAGCTAATGCTTAAATGATGTTGGAACATCTGGCCAACAGGCAAGCCATTGTCAGCCTCCTAGGTGTTTGGATGACAGGGCCTGTGTTCCTAAGCATCCTGGGGAGTTCCGGGTGTAGGGGGACTGTGGGAATGAGGCCCAGCAGTGCCTGCATGCACAGAGTGCCATCACCCCCGCTCCTGCACACAGTCCTCCTAGTCCACGGAAGGACGCCTTCCTGGTGTCTACCTTTGCCGAGCCGCTCCCATTTCTCACATGAGCCTCAGTCACTCGCATGAGTCTCAGGAACAAGCCTACGCTTGCTTTCTGCTGCCCTCAGTTTCCTTCTCTGTCAGCTGCGAGTAGTGATTCCTCCTCGGGAGGATCAAATGAGATGAAAAACATGGGGAGAGCTTTGCAAATGTCCCATATTGTTAAAGACCCAGAGGAGTGCCCCTGGAGGAGAAGTAGCATATTCCAGCCCCCTCATTCCCCTCTGGGTGCGACTTGCCTCTGAGGTGAGAAAGGGTAAGGTCAGGTGAGACTGGAATTCCTTCATGGGTCCTGAAACTTTAGATGAACTCCTGCCTGTGGGTCTTTGCTGGTACATTCGGTGAGATGATCAATATGAAGCCTTCAGCGCAGTACCTGCCACAAAGTCGGTGCTTACTAAGTAGTGGTAGCGGTGGTCTTTCTCCCTTCATTCCGCCTGCAGTCTCCTCCTGTCCTCCCTTACTCCCACCACCTTGCTTCCTCCCTCCCTGTTTCCTTCCTTCCTTCCATCTTCACTTCCTCATTTACTCATTTGTTAAACATTTCCCCCCTGTAAAAAATTATTTTAATTGTGATAGAAAACACATACCAGAAAATGTATCATCTTAACCATTTTACGACGTATAGTTCAGTGGCATTAAATCCATCACATTGCAGTGCAGCCATCACGACTGTCTGTCTCCGGAACTCTTTTCAACCTGCAAAACTGAAACTGTACAAATTAAACAATAACTCCTCATTCCCTCCTTCCCCTAGTCCCTGTCTATGAATCTGGCTCCTCTGGGTACCTCATATAAGTGGATTCTTACAGGATTTGTCCTTTTGTGACTGGCTTGTTTCACTTAGCATACTGTCCCCAAGGTCCATCCATGTGGTAGCACTCAGCATTCTCTTCCTTTTGAAGACTGAGTTGTGCCCCACTGTGTGCCTAGACCGCATCTGGTTGACCCATCCATCCGTCGATGGACACATTGTGAATGGTGTTGCTGCAAACACTGTGTACCAATAAGTGCGTTTTGAGCATGACCACATGCCTGGCATTGTGCTGGGCTGCGGTGGGGAGTGAACTTGGTTCCCAAGTTCTGGGGGTAATGTTAAGAAGCAAACACCAATAGATGTTTACTAAGAGACTGTAATATGTCCTGTGATGAGAAAGAGCAGTGTTTGGGGAGAGAATTATGGCAGGAGTGGAGGTGGGTGGCTGGGACAATGGTCAGATCTCAGGAAGTGGCCTTAAGAATGGGGAGGAGAGGTAGGCAGGGGTGGGGAGGGTCCAGGCAGAAGGAACAACATGTGTGAAGCCACTGGAGTGCGACAGAGTTGGTCAGTTGGAAGGATTGGTGCTTAGATTGCGGCTTCAGTGTCTCCTTCTCCAGCAAGCATCCTGCCAGCCTCCAGGCCCAGCGCTCCCCGTCATCTTTTCCTCTCTACTCTTATTGTAGTTCATTCAAACTGCCTCTTTGCTCAGCTATTTCTCCCACTGGCCAGTGAGCGGCTTGAGTGCAGGAACTGTTTTATTTTATGTTTGGGCCTTCCTTGCATATCTTAGTAGATGTCAGTGACTCTCAAGCAGATACTGTCCTGAAGGAGGGCAGTGCTTTCATTGGCAATGCCCCAAGACCATCTAAGCAGGGAGCCTCCCATCATCTGGGGCCTGCCAGAGTCAGGCACAGCCTCGGCATTAGGACTTTGGGCTCAATATGTAAGCCCATCCTCTGTGCTTATGTGGGTGGTACACTAAGCACTTGCAAACATCTGTGTGCTGTGCTGCTCCTTTCGGCCTGCTGAGGCTTTCCTTCCTTGTTGCCTCCTAAGCAGGCAGTGTGGGAAGCGCCCAGCTCAGAGCTGGGCCAGATGTGGCCAAAGCTCCCGGCAGTGCAAGCAGCATCACTGCACCAGGCCAGCTGACTCGGCTGGCCCTGTTGCACAGTGCTTAGGGGCTTGTGGCTGCAAGCCATGCCCCACCACCTCTTCTGTTTGCCTTGGTAGCTTCCCAACTTCCTCTCACATGACTGTTTCTGTTTACTTTTCCCTCTGGCCTCCCTGCCTGCAGCGTCCCTGTGCCACCTAGAGTCTCATCTATTGCGCTAGACAGCCTCTGCAATGGCCCCGCACCAGGGCCTCCTTCCAGGGCGTATCCTGTCTCTGTCTCAGCTTTCTAGTCTGCGCTCGCTCCTCTCACCCCCCAGCTCTCTCTATCACTGTGAGTGGAGGGTCTGTGCACTTTGTCGTTTTGATCCTATGACGTTGTAGGTGCCCAGGAGAGGGCCAGATCCTGGGACCAAAAAGGGGTTAGTCTTGAAGTCTTGGGTTGGATATTTCACTGTGGCCAGCCCAGAGCTCAGCTGGAAACAGATGAGAGACAACATGTGAGGAGGCAGACAGGAGCTGGGGATCCAGGCTCTGAGCACCTGGGAGGTTTGGGGGAAGGTATTGGTAATGCATTGGATTGTGTCCTCCACCAAAAGATTTTCAAGTCCTAACCCCAGTACAGATGAATGTGGCCTTATTTGGAAATAACATCTTTACAGAGGTAATCAAGTTAAAATGAGGCCATTTGGGCAGTTGCAGTGGTTCATGCCTGTAATCCCAGCACTTTAGGAGGCTAAGGCGGCTGGATCATTTGAGTTCAAGACCAGCCTGGGCAACATGGTAAGACCCTGTCTCTAGAAAAAATACAAAACATTAGCCATTAGCTGGGCATGGTGGCCTGTGCCTGTAGTCCCAGTTACTCAGGAGGCTGAAGTGGCAGGATTGCTTGAGCCCAGGAGGCGGAGGTTACAGTGAGTGGAGACTGCACCACTGTATTCCAGCCTAGGCAACAGAGCGAGACCCTGTCTCAAAAAAAAAAAAAAAAAAAAAAAAGAAAAGAAAAAACAAAGTCATTTGGATAAGCCCTAATCTAACCAAATAAAAGGGAGAACTGGGACATAGGGACAGACATACACAAGGAGAAGGCCATGGGAGCATGAATCCAGAGATGCAGCAGGAGACGAGATTGCAGGCAGCCCCCAGAAGCCGGGACAGAGGCATAGAACAGGTTCACCCTCATAGCCTTAGAAGGGACCAGCCCCACCGACAAGCACCTTGATCTCTTCCGGCCTCCAGAACCGAGGCAATACATTTCAGCTGCTTAAGCCACTCAGTCCGAGATTCTGTTGGGGCAGACCCTGGAAATGAATGCAGTATTTGGATCCCATCAGAGCCTGTCACCTCTGAGTATGGGCCAGTGTACTTTAGCTATCTGGTTCCTTCACATCATATTTAGTTTGAACACACAGGGGCTATTCTGAAGCATCCAGGCAAATATTTTAATAATAATAAAAACTTTTAATAAGACTTTAATAAGAATTTTAATAAGGTTCTGATGAGAAACTCTTGGATGTCCTTCCAAGTCATGTAGAACCATGCGAGGGATAATAAGACTCATAATCCCACTCTATTTTTATAGGGCTTTCCAGTTCACAAAAAAAAGTCCTTCTCATTTATTATCCCACTTGACCCTCTGGGCAATCCTGTGTTGTTAGCGCTGTGGGCATTCCCGTTTTGGAGAGGAGAGAACTGAGGCTCACAGATGTTCCAGAATTGTCTTAAGTGGCAGAGCGGGAATTTAAACGCAGGCCTCTGACCCATCCTCACTCTCTTCCCATGCGCTGGAGGCTGCCCCTGAACTTGGAGCAGGTTGGATGTTTCAACGGCAGCTTGGCCTTTGCCTGAGACCCAAGGAGTAACACGTTCTCTTAATTCTTTTCCAGGAGTGAGGGAGAGGGGACATCAGGTTTCCAAGACTTTTTCAGGTTCTCGTGGGGCTCTGTGGAGGCTGCTGGGGCCTCAGGGGTTCTTGGGTTTCCCTTCCACAATATTCTGTTATGGGACCCAGGCCCCAAAGCCTCAGGTCATCTATAGCAGGGCACAGCTGGCGGAGGCTGACTGCCCAAGGCCAGGATTGGCACTCCTCAGATGCGTGTGCTGTCCTACTGCTGAGGGACAGAACAGGCCTGAATCCCATGGCTTTGTTCCGCCAGCAGGCTGGAGCGTGAGGGCGGTGTGTGGCCCAGGCCTCTTCATGGCTCCCCCAGCACCGAGACAGTGCTCATGACACACCAGCAAGCGAAGGGCTTGGGGAAGAGAAGCAGTGCTGAGCTGTGGTGTCTGAGGCCGGAGGGCAGGGCCTCTGTGGTGTGTGACCCTGGGCCTGTGCCCTCACCTCCCTGGGCCTCAGACCCATGCCTGTGAAGTGGCTCCGTAAGAGCCTCTGCCTTGCTGGCTGAAGGTGCAGAGGAAAGGATATGCTGGGAGCATTTTGCAGTGGTTGATCTCAGCATCATTCGCAATCAGAACCACTGGGAATATCCATGAGTCTTCAGGGACATGTGCTAAAACCTTCTCCCCATTTGGAGCCATGAAGACCGTTTGAGTGCGACTTCCTAAAAAGCAGCCCACCTCTGCTCAGGTTGCCTCTATTCTGTCGTGTGAGAGTTAGAGTCACATTCTTTTGCTGCTGGAGAGTTTCTTTCCCCTGGAACCCTCTGGCCCCCACCTAGCTCCCCGCACTACCACTCTGAGGCTGTCATGTGAGTGTTTTCCATGTTAAAAAAACACAGAAAGTTCATTCAAGCCAAATACAAAGACAATGTTACCAAGTCTGAAGTGTATGGAGTTCATTGCACTGACCTGATGCAGGGCTTTGGCGGGCTCCAAAACTTCCCAAGTGTCAAAGAGTTTCAGTTTGTGGATTTGAGAGGTGTGAGACTGGGGGCTGTTTCTTCTACAGACATTCACCCACACATCCCACACACCAGCACTGTCTGAACGGCAGTGATCAAATCTTCTGTCATTTCTTCTGTGCTTCCTATGGGGCGGTGTCAGGTGCTTTACATAGATTAAATCCTCATTTTGTCTTCTTAACAAATGTCAACACAGGCCTGTCTGACTTTAAAGTCCAGGCTCTAAGCAGTTAGGTGTACTGTCTCCCAGTTTGAAAAAACTCCAGCCCAGCCCCCTTCATTTTACAGGAGAGGAAACTGAGGCACAGCAGAGGGGACAGTGACTTACCTAGAAAGTAGGGCAGGAACCCAGGAACCCTGACTTCCAGGGCTTTTCCCCCTAACCCATCCTCCCCCTCAGAAAGCACTGATCTGCTTCCTTTATACCAGAGGGAACTCCAATTTAGAGATTCTCTAGCAAGCAGTAACATTCCAGGGCCAGGAGTAACCTGAGAAATGTGGTATTGGTTAATTCAAGGCCATTGTCAGCTTCACAAGACGTTGGCCTAACTGATGTCAAGTATGGCTACTTTGAGTTTCCCAAGTGTTGAGACTCATAAGTTTGGCACCTGGAGGGAATTATTTACTCGCTTATCGTGCACTTCAGCTTAGCAGAAATTCATAATTAGTAGTTAATAGCATGGGAACTTCTCACTGTTCCTGGAACATGCAACGACATGTAACTCCTCTACCTTTGTACATACTGTTCTCAAAGCCTTGAATAGTCTTCCTCCCATGCCCACCTTTTCTTTGCTGGTTGAATTCCTACTCACCCTTCAAGAGCAGTTTTCTCACTCATGTCCTGCTACCCCTACCTCCAACCCTGGGCATAAACAGATGTAATGTTTTTACAATCTGCCTCTCCCATCAGACTGTCAACTCCACAAGGGCAGGGGCTATGTCTCATACATAATGATTATAATCGTACTTACAAAGTGCTTCTTTGCAGTCAGGTTCTGTGCTAAGCACTTCCTATGCATTATTTTATTTCATCCTCCCCAATATTATAAGACAGATACTATTACTATCCTCACTTCCTAGATGAACAGATAGATCCACAGAGAGGCTCAGAAACTTGCCCAGGGTTACACAATAGCTGACAGAGCTGGGATTGAAATCAGTGCTACCATGTACAGTTGTGCTGGCCATGCACTGCACAAAGGTCCACAAAGGTGGAAGGACCAGTTGAGGCTGAAATCTTGCTCTCACCTGGGTGCAGAGCTGTGACTGTTGGGAGGAAGGGACACCTTTCTCTAACTCCTAGACAGGCACCGCAGAGTCTGGCTCTAGAGTTCATGCTCCTAACCACTGCAACATATCACATCTAGATGTGTATAAGAGACAGGGGACACCTTTCTCTAACTCCTAGACAGGCACCGCAGAGTCTGGCTCCAGAGTTCATGCTCCTAACCACTGCAACATATCAGAATATAGATATGCATATTCATATTGCCAGTCCGTGCTAGTCTGGCTGAGTAGGGTCCCAAAAAATGAATGAACAAGAGATTATGAATCAGTAGGTTTTTCCTTTTTTCTCCCTTCTCTCTTTCCTCATATCTGCAGGACCAGTTTGTTACTTAACAGCTTACTTGGTTTAAGAAACACATCTTTTAGTTGGCTTGCCTCCAAGCACGTACCAAGAGATGGCTGAAAACCCAGAAAGAGGTCTCCATTTGGAATGTCTTTTATTCTAAGTAATTTCATTCTGCCACCTTTGAGCCTCTGAAAGTTGTTAAACGGATGCTGAAAAGCGCAGGTGAATGGAAACAAAGGATTCATTCTGAAACCAGCTGCAGGAACTGCACGTCCTGCTCATGCGTGATGTGCTGGGCCTTGGTTTCAGTGAGGGAGGGCATACACGCACTAGATTCTCCTGCAGGGCCTCAGTTCCGGTCCTGAGCAGAGTGGGGTTGCTTCTGACCAATCAGGTGACTTCTGAGCACACTTGGAGCAGTTGCTAACAGCAGAGCCGATGGTTGGGCTCCTGCCACTGGCGAAAATGGGGCTTTAGGATGAAATGTCTGAGTTTGTCCAGATTCAAGCAAAGGACTAGAGAAGGCCTGGGGCCAGGCTCTCTTTGATGGGCTCTTGGGTTAAGTCAAGACTGCCTTTTAGACCTCACTTCTGACTTCGTTGCACTCCTGTTGACAAAGACATGCTGTCACTTGCTAGTTATACCCTTGGATGTGTCTCTTAACCTTTCCGGGTTTCCTTTTACTCCCCTGCAGAAGTGGGGAGAGTGTCACCTACTGCATAGACTTGTAGGGAGTCAAGAAGCTAATGTCTATGAAAAAAGCACTTTGTGAATTGGAAATGGCTGTACAAATGCTATAACTACCATTATTTGTCATTAGGTGGATTTACTTCTTGTTCCCTGGAGGTATTTTCTGCTTCTGCATGCACCCTGGAGAACGCTTGGAGGCAGTATTGAGGGTGGAGTAGGGTGGAAAGAAAACAGCGAGGCATGCTGAGGACTGAAAGATATCTAGGCTGGGCTCTTGTGCAGAAACAGAGGAAATAGTTTTTGCTTTCAATCTGAAGTGGGATGAGTTGATGGCCTTCAGCAGAGGCTGCAGAGTAGAGTTTAGGAGCTGGATTTTCCTCCTTCCTGAAGTTGCATCCTGGACATCTGGGGACGTTTCTTAAAACCAGCACATCCCAAAGACAGAGCCAGCCAAAACCTAGGGGCTTGGGAAACGAATGCAGGTCCCAACTTCCTGCTCCCCCTTCTAGGTGTTGACAGCGGGGAATTCAGCCCCCAGAACTTAGGAGCAAGGTCAGTGGATGGGCCATGGATGTGGGCATGTCAGCACATGTGCAAAGTGAGTCACAGGCCTGGGGAGGGTCGCTGCAGAGGAACATAGATATCAGTAGAGAAGAGGAAGAGAAATGACTCCTGGGGAGCAGCAAATGTCAGCTGTGTAAGTACAGAAGGGAACTAGCAATGGAGAATGAGAGACGGAGTGAAGAGGCAGTGAGGGGAAACCAGCAGGATGAGTCAGGGCCTCTGTGTCTTGATCCAAATTGGAATTGTGGGGAGAGTGAGCAGTCAAGGCAAGGCTACAGTGAGGGCAGGTAGGATGGAGGCTGAAAAAGCCACTGCAGGACCACCCTCAGCCCTGGAGGATCAATCCTCCCCCTTTCTCCTGCCCAGGAGAATCGCTGTCACAGGTGAGAGCGTCTGCTGACAGTGGGAGAGCATCATGTCTCTCAAGGCTGCTGGTTCGCAGAAGAGCCCGAGGACTAGGGGTCTCCAGGAGGCTGAAGAACAGGGATAGTTGAGTCAGGTAGAAACAGAGGAATGAGAAGTTGTAGCTAGAAAGAGGGGTTTTCTAGTTGAGGATTTCAGAGGTAGGGCAGTTCCTGGGAGTTGACAAGGTCAGGGTGGGGTCATATGAGTAAGATCTAAGAAGGGATGGAATGGAAGACAGTTTGATTAGTGAGGATGAAGAAATGAAGTCAGGGTGATAACTGGTCATCAGCATGGATATTTTTGTGGCCCCGGATGACTGCAAGAGTGGAAGTGATAAGGAAGGCTGTGTGCTGGCAGCCAAGTTTACATTTGCTGTGGCTCAGAGGTCAGTAAATAACAAGGTGTTAGTTAGAATAGAGACACCCCAAAGTGCTATACTTGAATAGGATATAAGTCACTTTCTCTCTGGCTTAAGCTGTCATGGAGGCTCTGCTCCATGAGGTCATTCAGAGACGTGGTTCCTTTTACATTGTTGCTCTGCCATTTTCCAGGATGTTTCATTCATCTACATGTTGAGGCTGGGTCACCATTACATCCACTCACATTCCACTGGAAAACTCTTAGTCACATGAGCACCTTTAGTTGCAAGGGAAGCTGGGGAATTTTTATTCTGGGGACAGTGATGAGCCCAGCTAAAATTCTACCTTTGTGAACAAAGAGGAGAACCAAATTTGTAGGACCATCTAGCAATGTGGCCCAGATAGCTTTAAAGATGAGAAGTCATTCATTCAACAAACATTCATAGAACACTCCTGTGTTACGTACTGGGGTTACAGAGGTGAAGGAAACGGGCATGATGCCAGCCTTCCTGGAGCTCAGACCTAGTGGGGAAGGTTTAACTGAAGTGGGTGGTCTTCCGAGGAGGAAGAAAGATTATAGACCGAACACATGAGAGCAAGGAGATAGAGATTCTTCACAGGCAAAGTCTGTGATGGGAATGGTGGTGTCAGGGAAGGCCTGGGTTTAGGGAATAGGGTAGAAGATTCATTCATTCACTACTTACTCACTCATTATTGTGTTCAACAAGTATTGATTGATGGTGATACAGTGATAAGTGAAAACAGATACAGTGCCCCCTCTCATGGGGTTTTCTTCCTCATTAATCAGATCATCACATGTATAAGATGTATGATTACAACCTGAGATAAGGCTCTGAAGGAGCAGAGTTCAGATCCGCGAGAGGATTTCACAAGGCATCTGACCTAACCGAGGGTTCAAGGAAGGAAAAATGGTGATTGGAAGCTGAGTGGGTGTTAGCCAGGTTAAAGGAATGCTGTAGACCAAGGCAACCGTGCATGCAAAGGCCCTGGAGTTGGAAAGACTGAAGAACGCAGCTGTGGCTGAGCAGGGTAGAGGTGGTGAGGAGGAGGAGCATTGGGAGGTAATGGGGCAAGCGCACAGGCCTTGAGGGTTCTGCTGAGGATTTTGGCATTTATCCTAAGATCTAAGACAAGTCACAGATGGGTTTTAAGCAGGAGGGGTGACATGATCAGAACCCTGAAAAGAGCTAAGCCTACGTGGCAGTATCTTCGCAGTAGAGGAGAAGAAACAGAAAGATCAGAAAGGAAGTAGAAAGAAAGGCTGAGAGAACTGGGAGGAAGGAATGACGCCTTGGTGGGGTTTGTGGCTCACAGGGATGATGGAGGGGGTTTAGGGGCAGAGAAGAGGGACAGGGAAGGGACTCATGCACTTCAGGTTTCTCTCCAGAGCTGGACATGAAGCTTGTGCTGGGGCCTTCCCTGGGAAGGGCCCCGTGGCTGCCTGACTTGCTGGCCAACATGGTGGGCATCTCGCTCCAGCACGGCTCTTTCCCAGACTCCGGTAGCGTGACCCTTCCTTCCTGGCAGGCGAAGACAGCAGGAAGATAGACCTCCACTGGGTGACCCCTTTTTTTCCTCTGAACGTGGTGCTGGAGACTGCCAGTGGACCCAGGCCCTGGGGCATCCTCCTGGCTCAAAGGCCTGACCTTCAACCCCTAGCTAAGCCCAGCTTGCCTCTGCATCCCCCATGGGGAACCACAGGGCAGGTGCTGGCTCCAAAATATATGGTATCGTGAGACTCCACTCACCTGGAGACCCAGAGACAGGGCAGGGAAACAGGCTGGGCTGGCATTGGGTTTGTAGCCGTAGGAACCTTCCTACTGACTTATTTACCAAGCATGACTTTATCTGTTTTCTTATCTGTAAAAGGAGGATTTCTGTGTGGGTCAAAGGGAAGATCACCTAACCTCAAGGTGTGGTATGAACATTGTGGACGCCAAAAATAGTAGAGACTATCTGAAGTACTAAGTGGCCGTGATATTTACCTGAAATACCTATATCATTTGTCAAGGAAGATGATATGTGTTCAACCAGCAAGGAGACACTTAGCATGTGATATCAGATGCCTCTGAGCTGTTTTTCAGAATAACTGTGTGCATTTGTGAGTGTGTGCAAATTTTGTAAAATAGTCTGGGTGGGGCTGGGTGTGGTGGCTCACACCTATAACTCCAGCACTTTGGGAGGCTGAGGTGGGTGGATCACTTGAGGTCAGGAGTTCGAGACCAGCCTGGCCAACATGGTGAAAACCTGTCTCTGCTAAAAATACAAAAATTAGCTGGACATAGTGGTGCACACCTGTAGTCCCAGCTACTCTGGAGGCCGAGGCACAAGAATTGCTTGAACTTGGGAGGCGGAGTTGCAGTGAGCTGAGATCACACCATTGCACTCCTGCCTGGGGAATGGAGTGAGACTCCATCTCTAAATAAATAAATAAATAAATAAATAAATAAATAAAATAGTCTGGGTGTCAGGAGATTTGGGGTCCAAGCTCAGCATCAGCAGTAGTTGCTGAGTGACATTGAGCCATTAGGTCCCTCAGTTTATTATGTGATTGACTGCAGTGTTTAAATGCATGAGGTCCTAAAAACGATCTGCCTCGTTTCATATCCTGCCATGCCACTTGCCAGTTGTGTGGGTTGTAATTACAGAAAGAATAGTTTCTTTCTGTTGTGGCCAGGTGTGGTGACTTATGCCTGTACTCCCAGCACTTCGGGAGACTGAGGTGGGCGGATCACCTGAGGTTGGGAGTTCGAGACCAGCCTGACCAACATGGAGAAACCTCGTCTCTACTGAAAATACAAAATTTGCCAGGCATGGTGGCGCATGCCTGTAATCCCAGCTACTCGGGAGGCTGAGACAGAATTGCTTGAACCTGGGAGGTGGAGGTGGCAGTGAGCCGAAACTGTGCCATTGCACTCCAGTCTGGGCAACAAGAGTGAAACTCTGTCCTCCCCTCCACCAAAAAAAAAAAAAAAGAATAGTAGTTGCTGGGAGTATTAAAGGAGATGCTACATCTGAGGAGCTTCATATGGTGCCTGGAATAGTGGGTGCGCATTCAATGGAAACAATGGGTACTAAGTCCCAACTTCCTCATCTCCAAGGAGTTGAGCTGAGTCTACCCCAGTGGTGACAATGACAGGGGTTTCCACTGGGAGTGTCAGTGTTTCCTATAGGAATGTTTCCCACTGGTGGGATCCCAGGGTCTCTGACTCACCCCGGCCCTGACTGTGCAGAGACCTTATTTCTACAACCTGTTGCAGCTAGGGGTATGGAGCAGAGATCCTTGCAGTGGTTCAGGCCAGGCTTATCCCAACATCTGGAAGCCCTTTGGGGTCTGCCACCTTTTTTCTATGCACCTCACCTCCCCTGCCCCCTCTTCTTTGACAGCGGCAGACTTCCAGCTGGGCCTAAGCAGCCGCGTGGCTTAAATTTTGCCCCACTTCAGTGATGAGCCACAGGCCAAGACCGAGGGGAAGGCCAAGGGGCAGCCACATTCAAAATGCCTTCGGTCAATATCAAAAGCTGAGCAAATGTCAGGCCAGTCAAGGGACCCACACCCTCTGCTTGTTTTTGAGGGAAGACTGGAAAACAATCTTATTTCCTTCTCTTCTACTTCCTTAGCTGGTTGAACTGCCCTGGAGAGGCCCCAGGCCCTGCCGCCTTAGCTTGGAGCCGCAGGTTGGAAGTGATCTCTCCCACGAGAGTGGGCGCTGATGCCTGTGTTGGGTTTGGCTCAGACAGACCAGCCCCTGTCATGTGGCTCCATCCCTCTTGATCTCAGCCAGGGCTGCTGCTGTAGGCAGCCTGGGCAGACTGAGGCCTGGACCAGATGATGCTAACAGTAATTGTTTATGTTTATTGAACACTGACTGTGTCCCAGGAATTGTTCTACCTGTATCAGCCCACATAGTCTTCATAATCACCTAAGAAGCAGGTACGACGACCTCCCTCTTTTTATGGGTGCAGAAAGTGAAGCACAGACAGGGCAAGTAACTTTCTCAAAATCACACAGCTGATAAGTGGCAGAGCTGAGACTGAAATTCAGCCTGCCTCCAAATCCCGACCTTCACCCACTGCCAGACACTGCCTCTGCCATACTGGCTTGTCCCTTTGGGAGTCATTTACACTATTTCAACTAAACCTCAAAACACCCTACAAGGTAAGTACTCCCATTGTTGTTCCCATTTCACAGATGTGGAAGCTGAGACTCAGCGAGGTTAATCGCTTGCCTAGGATCCAGCCATGCTGCTGGGCTCTAAAGCTCATGCTCCTCAGCCTTGCCCACCCTTGGTGTTTCACCGATGGCCAGTTCCCCACGCCGCGTGTGCCCCCACCTGCCAGGTCATCCTGGAGCCCTTTTCCCTGTGTTGGAGGTGTTGCCTTCTCTGTGGTTTATCTTGTGGGGCTTAATCCCAGGGGCCAGCAAGTGGAACAGAAGGAGCAAGGATCACTCAGGATTCAAAATTGTTGGCAGCAAGTTCCACAGGCAGATGTTGCTTCCAGAGCCCCAAATGTTAGGATTGAAATCGCCCATGTACTCCTCAGGGAGGGGGATTCTTTGCAGTTATCTTGGGGGAAGGTGTGTAAAGGGGGCATCTTAATATCCTATTCTCTATTTTTGCTTCATCTTTGCATACACTGAGATTATTTTTATTTATTGAATTGTGGTATAACATAAAATTTGGCATTTTAACCATTTTTAAGTGTGTAGTTCAGTGGCATTAAGTACATTCACATTCTTGTGCAACTATCACTACATCCATCTCCAGAACTTTTTTTTCTTCCCCAACTGAAACCCACTCCCCACTTCTCTCAGTCCCTGGCACCCAGCACTCCTCTCTGTGTCTCTATGAACTTGATGACTCTAGGTCCCTCATGTAAGTAGAGTCATACAGTATTTGTCTTTTGTGACTGGCTTATTTCACTTAGCATGTCTTCAAGTTCATTCATGTTGTGGCATATGACAGGGTTTCCTGTCTCTGAAGGATGAAGACTATTCCACTATATGGATATAGCACACCTTATTCATCCAGTCCATCTACCGTTGGACACTTGGCTTGCTTCTACCTTTTGGCTGTTATGAATGATGCTACATTGAGGTTTTGACAAAGGGTTTGCTTGAAAAAAAATTTGGCTGCTAAAAGAAGTTCGAAAACCCCTGGCCTGGTCTAAAGCTGGGGCAGATGGAGACCCAGCCAGCATGAGTGAGGTCTCTGTGCATGAGGAGCAAAGCTGAAACTGCAACATTTAGATTCGACATCCAGCTCTTTTCTCCCTCCTGTTGCTGGTACTAATATTTATCAAAGGAAAGGAGAGTGCAGCTCTGTCCCAGGCAACTACCCTGGTTTCCCAGAAACCTCCTGGAGCTGCAGAAAGGACTCAATTGAGCATTTATTGAGTGCCCAGGGGAGCCAGTCCAATGTGGAGATAGAGCAGGGTTTATATCCTATCTCTGCCTCTTCCAGCCCATGTGGCCTTGGGCAAGTTGTTTCACTTCTCAGAGCTTAGAGGCAATGTGAAGATCCAATGAGATGAAGCGTGTCTGGTGCTTTTTGGTACAGTGCCTGGCACCAGTGCCCAGGAACCAGGAGCTGCCGCTGCATAGGAACCACTGTTGGGGATAAAGCGATGAGCAAGATAGGCTCTGGCCCATGGGAGTTCTTTTCAGTGCAGTGTATCAGCAGTCATGTGATGTTGATTTGTCCCATTACTGGTGATACTGACATTTATCAGTTGATTAAGGTGGTATCTGCCAGGTTTCTCCGTTGCAAAGTTAATTAACAAGTATTTTGTTCTCATTAATTAATTAGTATTTAATAAGCATTTTGTAGGCACTCCTTTGAGACTGCATAAATATTCAGTTCCTCGTCAAACATTCACCCTCTGGTTTTAGCATTATGTTTTGTCAAATGGTGATTTTTATAATTCCATCATTCCTTCTACCTTTATCATTTGGAATTCTACTGCAAAATAGAGCTTTTACCTCTCCTTTATGTGTTTGTTTGTTTATCCATTCATTTATTCATTTATATCAGCGTGGACTCATTATTTTCTATTTTATTCAATGGTTTATATCCATTACAATCATTATTTATTTTGGTGCTGAAGTTGTATTTCTTTAAATTTTAAAATGTGTGATAAACTTGGGGAACAGTACATAGCCTAGTATTATTATTATAAAATAATATTAAGCACTTTGTGTAAGCCAGAAACTGTTCCAAGTCTCTATTAACTCTTTACATATATCAATTCTTTGCATTTATGTAATATTTATTGCTGTGAAATAAATTATTCCAAAATGTACCCGTTTAAAACAACAGTGATACAGTTTCCATGGGTCAAGAATCAGGAATGGCTTAGTTGGATGGTTCTGGCTCAGGGCTTCTCATGAGCTTACAGTCAAGATCTTGCTAGGGTTGCAGTCAGCTAAAAACTTAACTGGGACTGGAGGATCAGGTTCCACAATGGCTGACTACATGGCTGTTGGCTGGAGGCCTGAGTTCCTCGCCACGTGAACCTCTCTATAGGGCTGCTTAAGCATCCTCAGCATGGCAGCTGGATTCCAGATTGAGTGCTCCCTCAGAGAAAGAATAAGGAGGAGTCCACCATGCCTTGTATGACCTAGGCTTGGAAGTCATACACTGTCACCTCTGCCGTATTCTATTCATTTGGAAGGAAGTCACTAAATATATCCCACACTTAGGGGGAGGTGAAGGATGCTCTTAGGTCTCTTTTAAAGACAGAAGGTCAAAGAATTTATGGTAGTATTATAAAACCACCACAACATATATTAACCCTTACTCACTCTTTAATCTGCACCATAACCCTGTGAGGTAGGTATTACTCTGAGCAATTAAATGACTTGCCCAAGGCCACAGGTTGCCAGTGGTAACACTGGGATTTGAACCCAGGCAGCCTGGCTCCAGAGCCTACATTCTCAACCACTACCTGATCCGACAGGGCCTTGAATAGTTTTTTGGAAAGCATCCTGAGGCAGGCTGGAGGATGATGGGAGAGAGGAGTGTCCATTCCTTCTCAGGTGGGCCTTATTGGCAGACTCCCTTCCTCCTTCTTCCACGTTCTGCTTTCCATATTCTCATTTTGCAATGTATACCATCATTTTTTAAAAAAATGGGCAGGGTGGCAGTACTGGCCTCTTCTAGCAAGCACTGGGGAAAGGCTCCATGTGGAGCACCTATAGTTGGGGGAGGCAAAGTGGGACAAGTGTGAGACACGGTTCTTACTCTCAGGGGCATATTGTCTATTTGGAAGGCAAGAATATAAACACCACATTATTATTATTATGATTTTAACTTTCATTTTAGGTTCAGGGGTATATATGCAGGTTTCTTATATGGGTAAACTGTGTGTCATAGGGTAAATACAAACTTGTTTGAGACCCAGGTTAGGTGCCTTTAATTGTTGAGTGGTTATTTAGCCCAGGATCGTGTCTTTGTTGCCCTTATTTCTCACTGATGTGGCGGCAGGGGGCCCCTGTTGTGCTTACTGATTATTTGTTAAGTGAAAGACAAATAGATACAATGATGGTGTCCTACAGTGGCCCAGGTGGCAGAGATAAGAAGGAGGTGGGTGGTGAGGCCGGGCAAGCTGGCGCGGGGGAGGTAAGTGATTTGAAGCATTAGTCCCAGAAGGCAGGTCCCATCAGGACAGTCAGCAGATGTGAAAAGCAAGAGGACATATCATCAGGTATCTACACAGACTGATGAGCACCGAGAAATGGGCCGAGGCTGGGAGGATACCAACAGTCAGGAGTTTGGTGGGATGGTGGGTGGTGGGGAGGGTTCTTGGGATAGGCAGGTGTTAGCACCTTGGATTTAGGTGGGCAGGCAAACAGAGTGATGGTCCCAGGACCCCAGTACAGAACACGAGTTGGAACCTGGAGCAGATGCCCTTTGACCTTTGGTGCCCTTTGACCTTGTTTGGGCCAGAACTGGTATCAGAGGAGCTGCATCTCAGGCACATGAGCAGAGCAGAGACTAGGGTGGATTGGGGAGACTCTTCCTCCTCCGGCTGCCGATGGGCTGTCAGAGAGGCTTGGAGAGTGGGAGGGCGTTTCATTTGGGTCAGCCCACGGCTGTGTTTCCAGCAGGCAGCGGAGGCCTTCCCATGCCGGAGTTATGGGTCATGGTGCAGGTTAGAGTGAGAACTTACCTGCTGTCAAGGGATTTGTAGTGTTGAATCCCACAGGAGAGACTCAGACCTACACTGCAAATGGGATTTGAGGAATGAAACAACTGCGTTAGTCTGAAATTCTGTGTTTTCCCTACTGTGCAAAGAGAGAGAATAGCTTCTTAAATTTCTCTGCAGAGGTGATTTAAGTGAGTGATCTGAGCCCCAGCTTTGCCACTTTCTGCCTGTGGGACCTGTAGGTGATACAGGATAATTTCCCATCTGGAACATGGGGATAATGAATACCTACGTCCTGGGGATTTTTTGAGAATCAGTTCAATCACACAATCGAACATGATTGTTCAAACAGCAAAATGCTATGTGAACCTCGGGGAATATGACTGTGAAATAAACTCCACCGGTGACAGCTGAAAGGCCTTAATATTGACAATGGATATGTCTAGTCACATTAACAGGGGGCTGCATGTGAATGAGCAACCGCCCTTCTCTGGCTTTTGAGCAAAACCTCAAGGAGAACCTGGCTAATAAGACCTCCAATCTGACTAGAATCCCTCCCCACCCACCTCTTTGTAAAGGACCGGCTTCTGTAATAGTATCCTACAGAACCCTCCCAGGTTTGAGTGGACAGGAGAGCCAGAGAGAATCCCTGATTTGGCCACATGGTCCTGCCTCAGTAGGAAACAGCTTTGCTCTTGTACAATTTGTTAGAAGCCCGAGCAGGCCCTTGGAGTATGGCCTTGGGGTTGTCATGACAGTCCTGGTGGGCTCAGCCAGGGGCAGTATTTCTTGATAATACCTGAAAGGGTTATTTTAGGTGGACTTTCAGAGACAACAAAAAGGATTAGGTGAAAATAACAACAGCTGTTATTCACTGAGTAGTAAAAGAGAAACTTCTGAGTCTGAGTCTCCCATTGAAGAATCTTCCCTCGAGCTGAAAATATTTGTCTAGGATTACTTCCCGTGTCACATCATTAGTTGTCCCCCTGACTGTAGCAGTTTGTATTTTAACTGTGTGGCATCTACATATGAGTGGGTTATAGATGTATTAGTTGTCCTCAACTGTTTAGCCAGGGTTTCATTTCCCTGTTAGGGTTCTCTTTAATTCCTGGTATCCCCCAGCATAATTTAGAGAAGGCCGGTGGTATAGTGGTCAAGAGTAGGGGCTCTGGGGACAGACTGTATCATTACTCTGCCATTATCAACTGTGGGCCTTGGGCAAGCTACCGTTTCCTTTCCATAAAATAAGGATAACAGCATCCTGTTTTAAGGCTAAAAGTTGCTAATGTGTGTAAAGTGCTTAGACCGGTATCTCGTGTATAGTGAACACTCAACAAATACGTGTTATTATTATTATCTTTAAGTTGCACTTGCATATTTGATATGGTTTGGCTCTGTGTCCCCACCCTAATCTCATGTGGAATTGTAATTCCCAGTGTTGGAGGGGGACCTGGTGGGAGGTGATTGGATCATGGGGGTGGATTTCCCCCTTGCTGTTCTTGTGATAGTGAGTTCTCATGAGATCTGGGTTGTTTGAAAGTGTGTAGCACTTCCCCCTTCACTCTTTCTCTGCTGCCACCATGTGAAGACGTGCTTGCTTCCCCTATGCCCTTCTGCCATGATTGTATGTTTCTGGAGGCCTCCAAGTCATGCCTTCTGTGTAGCCTGTGCAACTGTGAGTCAATTATAAATTTTCTTTATAAATTACCCAGTCTCAGGTAGTTCTTTATAGTGGTATGAGAACAGACTAACACAGTATTCATTATGCTCAAGAAACATATACCCTACTACAAATAGAAACATCTTGGAAGGTTCAGATCAATCCATGGATCCATACTTGGAATATTAAAGAAAACTAGGGTGCTTAGGGGCACAGAGTAGGGTCTTAATAAATATTTTTACTTATTTGGGAATGAAGAGTACAGGGGATGCCCCTTTGATGTCTAGGCCCTGCTCTGCTTGGCTGCCTCCTGTCTGTTGAAATACGTGCCCAGACTTTTCCTCACTGTCCTCCCAGAACTAGTCCCAGTCCCTTGGGAAATATGTTACTAGATCTTGCTTCCCTGCCAGTGCAGTTCTTCCCTGCACTGAGGCTCCTGGGCCAAAGCCTCAATGCTTTAGTGACAAGACCAAATGATAGCTTCTCAGGAATACATTAAGGGAAAGCAAATGGGTCTTCAAGTGCCCCTTGAGAGGCAGAGTCCCAAACCAGGCTTATTACTTGAAATTTGGGGTAGGACTTGGGTTCCCTGACCTGGGAAAGGAGGTTAGAAAAGAGCTTCTCTGGATTGATGTCTAAGGCTATGGCAAAGTAATGTACCAACACATGCTTATAGACAGTACCTGGCTAAGCCACCCAGCAGCTCAGTGGCAAGACCCACAATGTCACCAATGTCACCATGGAATTTAAGCCTGGAGCTGCCACAGGGTCTGGTTCTGCACTGGGAACTCTGCTGGGCCAAGACAAGCCAATTGCAAAATGGCAGAAAGCAAGAGAGCTAGAGAGTGAGAGAGAGAGTGAGAGAGAGAGTGAGATTGAGAGAGAATGCAACAAACACGAAACAAACTTCCCATTCAACAGAGCAAGACCATGTCTCAAAACAAACAAAACACACGCAAAAAGCCTCCCAACACCCTCCCAAACTTACTTCTGATGATAAGAAATAAGCTAAAGCTAATAATGACTTCAAAGCGTGTATACTGAGGATCCTGCAAGGGCTGAAGAAAGGAATGGCATCGACTGGGCATGGTGGCTCATGCCTGTAATCCCAGCACTTTAGGAGGCCAAGGTGGGTGGATCACGAGGTCAGGAGATCGAGACCATCCTAGCTAACATGGTGAAACCCCGTTTCTACTAAAAATACAAAAAATTAGCCAGGCGTGGTGGCGGGTGCCTGTAGTCCCAGCTACTCTGGAGGCTGAGGCAGGAGAATGGCGTGAACCTGGGAGGCGGAGCTTGCAGTGAGCCAAGATTGCGCCACTGCACTCCAGCCTGGGCGACAGAATGAGACTCCATCTCAAAAAAAAAAAAAAAAGAAAGAAAGAAAAAGAAAAAGGAATAAGAAATAATAAAAAGCAGGCAAAAACCAAACAAGAACACTGAATATAAAAATAATCAATTATAAATCAGGAAATATAGAATATAGTTTTAGATTTTTTATTAAAACCTCAATAGATGACATTGACTTGATACTGGACATAATTGAAGAATTAGTGAATTAAAAGCCAATGCTGAGGAATTCATCAGAGACCCAACCCAGGGCAATGAATAAAAATTATGAAAGATTAGTTAAGAGACACAGAAAATAGATGGAAAGATTCCAATATACGCCAAGCAGAGTTCCAGAAGAAGAGAATGGAGGGAATGAAGGACAAGCAATATTTGATAAGATATTGAATGCAGATCTTCCCATAATTGAAGAAAGACATGAGTTCTGGGATTGAAAAATCACCATGAGTGACAAAAATAAGTCCACACCCAGACAGACTGTAGTGCAACTTCAAAATGCAGACCTCCAAAGACAGACTCTCAAAGGCTCCAGAGAGAAAAGACAAATTACCTACAAAGGGGCAACAGCTAGCCTGACAACATTCCCATCAGCAACAGCCAGCTGCCAAAAGGCCATTAGGAAGAATCCTGAAAATGCTGAGGGAGTCTAACTGTCAGCCAGAACTCCATGCTCAGCTAAACTAGCACTCGCGAGTGAGGATGCTATAAAGGCACTTTCAAATATACAAAAAGAAGACACTTTAATACACACAAAGGCCTGCTGAAAGAAATACTAAAGGATCAACTTCTTCTAGAAGAAAGTGAATATTGAGATTAAAAAATAGGATGCAAAAAAAAAAAAAAAAACACCTCTGAGCCTGGAGATTGATGAAATATGTTGGTTGCAAATTTATATAACCATTGATTATAAAGAGAACAAAAGAGAAAAGCAAAACTAAACCTTTGTGCAAAAAAAAAAAAAAAAGGTTCTAGAGAGGGCAGTTTCTACTCCCTTTCATTGTTGCAATGTAGGAAGGCAGTTTGGTGTTTCTAGATCACTGGTTTTCTTCAAGATAATCCAGAAAGCCAGAGTTTTATGTGGAATGTCCTGACTTTTCAGAGCTTGCAACAGAAAATTTTAGCAGCCTGAGCTCTGCAACACTTGATATGTTAAATAAAACTTCAGCTGGCCGCTCAGCCTGCAGTTGGTGATGCTTCATATCCCTTGGGCTCTCTGGTTTCTATCACACAAACAAGAAAGTCTTCACGGAGGAGGTGGTGCTTGTACTGGGAATTGAAGGAAGGATGGAATTTAACTAACTGGAGAGGAGTAGGGTAGGGCCTTGAGACGTAGAGGTAGGAATGAAGCTGCAGTGTCTTGGAAAATGGTGAACTTGATGGGGGTAGGGCTGAGCAGGGGGAGGCGAGGTGGACTGGGGCTGAGATATTTGAGTCTCGTCCTGTATCCTCAGGCTCTCTCTCCTGTAAGAGCTGGAAGCCAGTCTATTTTGAGTTATGTTGTTTAGCGTCTTACCTCATTCCCCAGGGGCGGCGGTGGTGAAGAAATGAACACTGTTTG
This sequence comes from Mandrillus leucophaeus, assembly GCF_000951045.1. Lineage (NCBI taxonomy): Eukaryota > Metazoa > Chordata > Mammalia > Primates > Cercopithecidae > Mandrillus > Mandrillus leucophaeus. The sequence continues at coordinate 49,030 of NW_012106886.1, forward strand.
GTGATGAGGGTGAGAACGCCAATGAAAAAGGCAAGGAGGAGAAATCCAGGGACATCTGGGAGAGTGTGTGGTGTGATGGGATGCTTCCCAAGGAGCTACGTCATGTGTCAGCCAGGGCTTTAATTAGAAACAGTGATCTGGAAAGCGGGGCTGCAGTGGGGTAATGCACGTGGATTTCTCAAGAGCTTGGGTCTCAGCTCTTGAATTTTCCTAAATGGCAGTGCTTCAGTGCTCAAAGCTGGCTTGGTTTTGTTGAAATCAAACCAGATAAACAAGTGGAGGGGACGCGGGTGGGAGTGGTGGAGGGAAGCTGGATCGTGAGTCAGGAGCCCCGGACTGCTGCCCTGTTCTTGCCGTCAGCTCCTTCAGAGGCAGATCCCATCTTACAGGGGTTTCAATTCCAAAGTCAGCCTGTTGGGCCACAGTCCCTAAAATTGCCCTTAGAATATAATGCACATGATTTAGTGCATACAACACTATATCATAACATTTGTATATGTATAATGTATATAATAATATGTCATAATTAGAGTACATATAGCAAGATGTATTATTTAAAAGATATTTTTGTCACTCTCTTTCCCACCATGTATATATTTTGATTATGTTTGAGTTAAATGTTCCTACGTTACCACTGCATTGTATGACTTTGAACATTAAATTTAAAAATCATCCCTTTGGGTCTTAACAAAATAAAATGACTAACCTAGACAAATACAGGCCCCCATCCAGCTCAAAATCATTGACTCTTTCTTTGGCATTGTAGTTGAGTGTCCTTGTTGCAGGAGACAGGGTAGAATGTGGGTAAGGACACGTTGAGTGAATTGGGTTTTCATAATTGTGTGACGACTCTGAGAAGGTATGCCTCAGGTTTTTTTCTTTATGAATCTATAAAATGGAGATAATAGTATTTGCCTCTCAAGGATGCTGTGAGGATTAAATGATCCTTGTAAAATGCTAGACAAATGCCTAGCATATACTTTTTGCTCAGTAAATGTTACCTGTTATTATTGCTATTGTTATTATTTGCGAAGCACTGTAGTAAGTGCTCTTGGGAAATAAAAAAAGAAGGAGTCACTGCAATTAAAATGGATTTTGCAAAAACTGTACCATCAGTCCAATCAAGGCTCACTCATGCTGGGTGAGGTAACAAGAGTTTATTGTAAGGGTATAAAACACAATGTTAGGGCTGTCACAGGTGGGGTTCTGTGCTCCCTGGAAGGTGCTAAGATAGAAATTAGCATGTGGGGCATTTATTGTAGAGTTTGATTGGGATCAATGACTGTGGAAGCCAGGCAAAGGCAGCAGGACTGGTCAGAGGGAGAAGCTGAGCTCTGATGCTGTCCAATGAAGGCCTCAGCTGACTCCACGGGACACTGTGGAACTTGGAGAGGCCCTTCAGAGTTGTCCCAAGTTATACAAGTTATACCCTCATGTTGATCAGTCGTGGATGTGGGCTGCCTCTGGAAGGCAATCTTTATAGAAGGCTGACAGCCAAGGACAGTCTTCTAGTGCCTGTCCCAGCAACTGGGGAATAAGGCCTTCCTTCCTGAAGGGGAATCTGGTGGCCCATCACAGAGACCATCGCAATGTCCAGGGACTGAGAACAGAGTTCAGCCTGTCCTCCTGGTGGTGGAACTGGAAGCTTAGGAATGGAGGCCACACTGCTCATCTCTCAGGGGTTATGCCAGGTTTGTCTCTGCTTCTGTCTGCTCCACTCTCCAGCCTCTGTCTCTGCAGACTGGCTTCCTGCCCCTGCTCACTTTGCACTTGGCCCAAGGTGGCCGTCAGCTGGGCCTGCATGGCTCTAGGGCTCGTACCCATCGCACTGCCCTCAACTCTTGTGTTTTAGTTCAAATGTTAGAGAGACAGAGAAAGAGACAGATGGGCTGGCTGGGGCCAGTCTATGAGTGGACATCCTTTCCCACCTCTACCTTGGATCACCATCCATTCCTGGTCCAGTTGCTGGAGGGAAGGGGCTGAATCATGTTATGCCAACATGGCTGGCTGCCCATACTTCCCCTTTCTAGAGGTTGTGGCCAAGTCAGGTACAAAACATGTGGATGGGACATTTAACAAGGATTTATTGAGTACCTATGATATGCCAGGCAATGTTCTAGGTACAGGGGACACAGCAGTGAATCAAACAGACAATGATCCCTGCCCTCATGGAGAGTACATTCTACTCAGGGAGGCCCAGCTGTGCAGAAATAAATAAGACACTATTAAGGCAGAGGATGGGGATCTAGAACAGCATTTCCATAGGGCACATGGATGATGTGGGGAGGAGCAGGAGGGGCTCTGCTCAGGAACCCGGTTCTATCCTTGTCTCTTCTCTCCCTTGCAGCTTTGACAGTTCCCTTCCAACTGAATTCCCATTGCCTGCTTCTGCTTATCTCTGACCCTGTCCTGGGCTCTCTGGGCTTTCAAAGGTAGCAATACCTTTCCTTATTTTTGGCTCTCCCTTGAGCTCCTTGCTGGCCGCCCCTAGACAATTCAACCCTACCATGTCTGACAGCCACTTCTCTCCCACCTGCTGACCCTGTTGCCGGGAACTTCACAGTCATCCCTGCAAACTTGAAATGTTCGGATGCCCCTTGGCTCTGCTGTTTCTGTCCAGCCAGTTATCCAGTTGTATAGAGTCTGTTCCTCACATCTGTCTCTTCTTCTCTGACCAATTCTGGCAGGGTCTTCTTAATTGCTCCTCTTGGCTTCATTCTCTCCTTTCCAACCCATCTCATTAGTTGGCCAGATTAATATTCCTGAAATGCATCCCTGATGTCACATCCTCTGACTCATCATTGTCTTCAGGACAAAGTTCAACCTCTTCTCTTGGCATCTCGGAACTTCCTTGATCTGGTTCCAACCTGCCTCTCCAGCTGCCCTTCCACATTCTCTACATTGTTGATGGCTGCATGCCAAACGTCTAGAATGAGCCTCCAGTAAGTTCTGGGCTCCCCACCTCCTTGCCTTTGGACTGCTTCCTTCCCCTGTATGCTTTTCTCCCATTCTCCTCAGTCCTTGATTCATCTTTCTAGAAGCTTTGCCTGATGCACTCAGCCAGATATGGCCCATCTTGCCTTCTTCTGGACCCCCTGGACTCCATTTGAATCTCTCTGCCACCTCACCACTGGCTGACTGTACTGCATGGCATTCTGTACCCTCCCCTCCCCAAGCCACCACAGGTAAAGACATAATGTAAGTGAAAATAGAGTCTCACTCTTCTCAACCAGCCTCAAGACAATTTCCCTAGTGTCTGCTTCCAAAAGATCACCACCTCTAAGCTCTGCTTACATAGAAAGTCTGGCATTGACCCAGTTTCTTCTAGACTGGCAAGTCTTTGAGGAAAGGACCGAGGTTCAACCATCATTCAGTCCTCCATAGCATGTGATCCGGGGCTTGCAAATATGGTCCATTAGGGAGTTCTTGGCTGAATGAATGAACAGATAAATGAATGAATGCCACAACACACAGCCTCCTTTGAGACATTCCTTTTCCCTTTTTTTTTTCTTCATAGAGGCGGAACATACTTTTGTTTGCCTCTAACGGGCTGCTTTAGCACAGGGTTGTAGATTTTAGTAGTAAACCTTCAATTCCTGTCTCAGTCCTTGTATGAGAAACAGCAGAGAATCTGCAGCTTTAGGTGGGTGGCAAATGTTCCTTACAGTGGGGCCCACTGTCTAGAACCCAAATGCAAGGGTTTCTCTTGCTGCCCTCAGAGGCTGTCCTGGGCCCTGCCCTTCTGAGTGTACACTGGAAGTGTTCTGTGGCCTTTGCCTTCCTTTCTCCATCTGTGCATGGAAAAAGCTTCTGTGATCTCTTCCGGGTTTAACTTGGCCTTGAAAATAAACATGGAAAAAGTACCTGGGATGAAGATTGGGCCTTCTTGGTGCTGGCCTCTCCAGACTCCCTTTTCCTCTCCCACCTTACTTCTGGACTCCAGCCAGATGGTCACTTGCCTCATCTGGCCTTTTCCCAGGGTGTCTTCTGCTGGGGACATTCTCCCTGACCCTCCTCTCCTCACCCCATAGCTCTTTCCCTCACCCGCTCCTCTCCAGCCTTTAGATTTCAGCTGAGATGCCATTGCTTTCGGGACCCCCTCCTGATCTCCCTGGCACCCCCTCATCTCATTAGGCACACCTCCCTATGCCTGCCCTGTGCCCTGCATTTGCCCTATTCCAGTGTTCATCTCACTGGATTGCAGTTGCTTGTCAGTCCTCCTTCGTGGTCTGTCTACTCCATGAAGAAAGGGGCAGGTGTGTTCTTTGCCCACCACTGCTTCCCCAGCACCTGCACAGTGTTGGACACATGGGGGTCACTCAGCAAACACATGGTGAATGAATGGATGGAGCCATGGCTGGCTGGATGGGTGTATGAATGGATGGGGGAAACAGGTGATAGGTGGTTTGAGCCTGTTAACTACTGCCATAGAATTGTGCATGACAACCATATCACCTCAGTGACATCAGTAACAGGTATTTATTGCTCACATGTCTGGAGTTATCTGGAGGTCAGCTAGGCAGCTCTGTTGAACTTGGCTGGGCTTACTCACATGCCTGAGGTTGGCTGATTGGCTAAGGTGACTAGGGCAAGGCAGCGCCACTGCTTTTTCCCTTACCCTCCTGCAGGCCAGCCCAGGCATGTGCTGCTGGTGATGGCAGGGGTGCAAGAGCAAACAGAGACACTCAAGGCATCTCAGGGCCCGACTGGAGCTGGAGTAGCACATTCTATTGGGCAAAGCAAGTTATACAGCAGCTCTGTTTCAAGGAGTGGGGAACTAGATTTTGCCCCTTTAGTGAGAAAGGAATTGTAATCACATGGCAACGATTGTGGGTACAAGGAGAGATTGAAGAAGTGGGGCTATTAATGCAATCAACCTGCCTCATGGAGCATCGAAAGTCCTGAGTCATAGCTTAGGATTAGGAAACTCAGGTGCAGTTAATGAACTCGGCCAGCTCCCAACTAAGTGGGACCTAGGGGAAGACACATGTGCCAGATGGGCTCTCTAGCTTCAGGTTTCTTTTCTTTTTTTTTTTTTTTTGAGACAGAATCTCACTCTGTCGCCTGGGCTGGAGTGCAGTGGCGCGATCTTGGCTCGCTGCAACCTCCGCCTCCCAGGTTCAAGTGATTCTCCTGCCTCAGCCTCCCGAGTAGCTGGGATTATAGGCACCTGCCACCATGCCCAGCTAATTTTTTATATTTTTAGTAGAGACAGGGTTTCACTGTGTTGGCTAGGCTGGTCTCAAACTCCTGACCTTGTGATCTGCCCACCTTGGCATCCCAAAGTGCTGGGATTACAGGTGTGAGCCACTGCACCCAGCCTTCAGTTTCATTCCCTAGAAATAAGGGAATTATGTTGATGCTGCTCAACTCACATAATTTCAGGGAATCCATTCTTTCTTCAGCCCACTCTCAGATTTGGGGGAAGGATTATAAACTGTAAAGTGCTGTGTCATGGGAAGCAGAATTGCTCTTCCAGAAGCACTTGACCCATAGAACTGGGGAGGAGTGCGGGGTAGTGCAGAAACGATGGACTGTGAGATGAGGAACCTGTCTGTAGGCCCCACGTCCCAGACTGCATGTCCCAGGCCCCACGTCCCAGGCTTCTGATATCTCAGGTTCTTCATTGTAAATTGGAGGCCCCGTGGGGTCAAATAAATAATGGGTGTAAATAGGTTTCAAAAAACAAAAAACATCAAGCATTCTGTGGTTGTAAGGTATTATTAGAAACGGGGATACCCTGTTTCAAATAATTGCCAAAGTAGCTATTTGACAAGTCTGGCTTCACCCCATGGCACTTCTTCTGTCTCCCCAGATGAGATGGTTGGGAGTCAACTGTTCTGAAAAGATGCTTCCAGAGTCCAAGAAAATGACAAGCAAGACTTCCTAGATGTTCTTTTCCTGCATGACACCATGAGGCACTGCCCAAAAAATTGCTGGTGCTTGTAGCACACATTCCTCTGCTTGTTGTCTGCCCGGCAGAGAGAAATGCTGGGGTTGGTGGTTTTTCTAGGGCATTTTCTTCTTCCAGTCCTGCTCGATCAGCCCCTGAAATAAAAGCCGGTGTTTCTGGAGGAGAAGCAGGCATCTCCGCCCTCATCCCTTTATCCTCCTCCTCCTCTGGCTCCTCCTCCTCCCTCCCTGAAATTGATGCCCTTGATGATTAGCATTGTCCTCCCTGAGATGCTAGTGGAGGTTCTCTTGGACACTTAAGCTAAACTGGATCCGTGGGTATTTCTCTCACTGGCTTTGGAGTTAGAAAACCAACAAAACAGCCCCTCCCTGGCTCTGGAGACAATCTCAGGGGTGGGAGGTGAGGCTTAATGCCTTTCATTCCCAAACTTTGCAGAGGGGCTTCTGAAAGATGGGAGGGAGAGCCCAGAGTGTGGCCCACCATCTGAGGTTCCGGGCCCCATCACAGCCCCGGTGGACCTTGGCCTGCCCATGTCATCTGTTTTAGTGGCTCTGGCACAGGCTGCATTCCTTTCTCCTGGAGGCTTCACCTCTCTCCAGAGGCCACCACTCTGGACGGCTGTGTGGAAACACCTGGGCCAGAATGCATCCAATTCCCGCAGAGCAAAAGGAAGCGCCTGGATGCTTCTTGCTGCGAGCACATTGTTATTTTTCTTTCCTCTCTCATGAATCATTCTGCCTGGAATCTTCCCTGGAAGGGCTCATCTGGCTAATGATTCTGTGCCCAGAATCAGGGATTTTGACGCACTGATGAGCGACAAACAGAGGTGGCTGAGATTTAGGGGTAGAGGAGCCTTCAGTCTGGGCTCACCTAGTCCGGGGCTCAGGTTGTGGCTACAGCACCTGACAGCCGAGTTCATTAACTCAACTTCCGTTTCCCAGTCCTAGGCTCCTGTAGGTTTGTGGTCAGTGTTAAATGAGATCAGGTGTGTGAAACTGCCTGGCACAGATGAGTGTTGAATCTGACTGGAGTATGATCAACCCTTGTGCCTACTGACCCCTTACCCCACTTCTCTGGTGGCTGCCACGACCCCATATTCTTGTCCTCTACAGTAGAAGAAATCAAGGTGGGGGGCCCGGCAGGCTCTGACTTCCAGAAAGCATTCCTCTTGTTTTGTGTTTACTTCTGCAAAAGTAAGAAGTAAAACTGGGGGTGTGTCCTTGGGTAAGTTATTTAATCTCCCTGAACTTCAGCCTCCTTATCTCAACAATGTGAATGGTATTGGGTGTTGTAGGGAAAGTTTTAGAAGTAACAGATGTATCTGAGTCGGGTATAGATTCAGTACTTGGTAAGTGCTAGCTGGATTAATTTCACATCCTACATGTCTCTGGTGTTCCCAAACTGTGGGTGTGTGTGGAGGGGGTCCATTTCTGCCACTCATAGCCCACATTGCATCACAGCAGACTGCCACCGCTGGATGTCAGGCCTCCAGAGGCATCTCACGTGTGCCATGAACAATTCTGCTCATGCTGTGGTTGACCTCTGCTTCCTGCCAAGCAGCCAAGAGGGACACATCGTCCTCGCACCCTACAGGGTGTGCCTTGTGGGGTTCCCACTCCTCTTCCAGCACCTGGTCCTGGTGCTCTCTGGCTGTGTACCTTCGGATGCCCCTGTGTTCCCATCTGGAGTCTGTGTTGCTCCAGAACCATACCTGTGCTAAGCCAAGGTGTGGAAGAAGCCCTTCCCTTAACTCTGCCAAGTTTTGTCATAAAAATCTCATGATTTCCCAAGAGACATCTGAATTGGGCCTTGAAGTATGAGTAGGAGTTCACCAGGTGAGGGGTAAATGTAAACTTATATTTCACTTAGAGGCCACTTCTTCACACAGACTGACTTCCTTTTCATTAATTTTTGAAATCAGTTATAGAAATTGATGCTGGGGTTGCCTGTCTGCACCTCTGGTCTTGCTTGGGGCTATAAAGTCCCTGCTATTATAACAACAGCTTCACATCATTGCCACTCTCATCACCAACTACAGGTGGAGCGGGACTCTAAACTGGACACTCTAAGGGAAATGCTGTGTGTGAACTCCACTACAAGAACCTCTGCATTTGAGATGTGCCCTGTGGCACTGTATGCATGGGGCTCTTATACAAGTTAGCAAACCAGGATTTGTCAGTCAACACGTGGAATGCCTGCTTGATGGAAGGAGCTCAATCAATAAGTCTTAGTTGAGTCTCCCTGTCCCTACCTGTAGTATGGCAGTAGCCTTCTACCTGGTCTCTTCTACTGACCCATCTGCCTCTATGTTGCCCCCAGGTTTTCTATAACATTGACTATGGGGTAAGGTCTAAGCCTCTGAACATGGCCTTCAAGGCTATTCACCATGTGGCTACAAGGAGCCCTTTCTGCCTGAGTGTCTTCCATGCCCTGCTAAACTTCTTAACTTTTAGCCTTGTTGAACCCCTCACCAGTCCCTGAACAGGCCACATACTTCCAGACCTCAGGGCCTTTGCCCACTCACCATATTCCTCATGCCTTCTCTTCTCTCCTGTCACCTGGTGAATTCCTATCCAACCTTTGAGGCCAGGCATGCATGCCCAGTGAAACCTCCCTGGCCCTTTTGCTTCCTACCATCTCCCCTACTTCCTGGGTTTCTTTCCTTCTTGATGTTCTTCTTTTGTGTGTACCCGTGTTTTAGCTCATTGTAATGTTGTGATTTTTCGTATTTGTTAGTGTCTGCCGAAATCCTCAAGGGAAGCTCCTGAGTTTCTCCCAGGGTTGTACATCTTTTCCTAGCACAGAGCCTGGCAGATGCTAATAAATGTTGTATGAATCTGTAAATGATGACTGAATATGGAAATAGGGAGTTCAATATGAACTAGTTTAGCCATGTCTCATGAGGAAGGGGGATTTTGAGTATTTGAGTCAAACATAAAAACTTATATAAAACAGAGAGAAAGGAAGGCCAGGTGCAGTGTGGCTCATGCCTGTAATCCCAGCACTTTGGGAGGCTGAGGTGAGTGGATCACCTGACGTCAGGAGTTCGAGAACAGCCTGGCCAACATGGCGAAACTCCATCTCTACCAAAAGTACAGAAATTAGCTGGGCGTGGTGGCATGCGCCTGTAATCCCAGCTACCTGGGAGGCTGAGGCAGGAGAGCCACTTGAACCTGGGAGGCGGAGGTTGCAGTGAGCCAAGATCATGCCACTGCACTCCAGCCTGGATGACAGAGTGAGACCCTGTCTGAAAATAAATAAATAAATAAATAATAATAATAATAAAACAGAGAGAAAGGAAAGTATCCCTGAGATTTTACTTGCTAGAGTAGAAGAAAAAGATCCTTATATTAACTTAGAAAAAAGAGAGAGAAAGATTATATGGGCATGAATAACAATGGATTTTCAGATTTAAACATTTATAATGCACATGTAACCTTCATTGAATACTCAGGCACCATGCCAAGCACTTTACATGCATAATCTCATTTAATGCTCTTAGCAAAACCGTGGGGTAGTTATTCAATTTCCCCAAATGTGAGTTTACCACAATTGAGATAAATAGGAGTTAGATAGGTGTATTAGTCCATTTTCACACTGCTGAAAAGACATACCTGAGACTGGGAAGAAAAAGAGGTTTAATTGAACTTACAGTTCCACATGGCTGGGGAGGCCTCAGAATCATGGCGGGAGGCAAAAGGCACTTCTTACATGTTGGCGGCAAGAGAAAATGAGGAAGAAGCAAAAAGCGGAAAGCCCTGATAAGCCCATCAGATCTCATGAGACTCACCTACCGTCACCAGAACAGCATGGGAAAGATAGGCCTCCATGATTCAACTACCTCCTCCTGGGTCCCTCCCACAACATGTGGGAATTCTGGGAGATACAGTCTAAGTTGAGATTTGGGTGGAGACACAGCCAAACCATATCAATAGGAGAGGGGCTGAGGTGGAGAGGAGAAGGGCATTCCAGGCAGAGGAATCTGCCTCGGTGCAAAGGCCCTGAGGCAGAAAAGAACTTGGTATGTTGAAGGGGAAGACAGAAGGCCAGGGGACTGAAAGATAGGGCACAAACAGCAAATGGGACAAGATGGAGCCATGGAGAGAGGTGGAGACCAC
>NW_012106886.1:59111-68382 GCF_000951045.1 Mandrillus leucophaeus
GTATTTGTTAGTGTCTGCCGAAATCCTCAAGGGAAGCTCCTGAGTTTCTCCCAGGGTTGTACATCTTTTCCTAGCACAGAGCCTGGCAGATGCTAATAAATGTTGTATGAATCTGTAAATGATGACTGAATATGGAAATAGGGAGTTCAATATGAACTAGTTTAGCCATGTCTCATGAGGAAGGGGGATTTTGAGTATTTGAGTCAAACATAAAAACTTATATAAAACAGAGAGAAAGGAAGGCCAGGTGCAGTGTGGCTCATGCCTGTAATCCCAGCACTTTGGGAGGCTGAGGTGAGTGGATCACCTGACGTCAGGAGTTCGAGAACAGCCTGGCCAACATGGCGAAACTCCATCTCTACCAAAAGTACAGAAATTAGCTGGACGTGGTGGCATGCGCCTGTAATCCCAGCTACCTGGGAGGCTGAGGCAGGAGAGCCGCTTGAACCTGGGAGGCGGAGGTTGCAGTGAGCCAAGATCATGCCACTGCACTCCAGCCTGGATGACAGAGTGAGACCCTGTCTGAAAATAAATAAATAAATAAATAATAATAATAATAAAACAGAGAGAAAGGAAAGTATCCCTGAGATTTTACTTGCTAGAGTAGAAGAAAAAGATCCTTATATTAACTTAGAAAAAAGAGAGAGAAAGATTATATGGGCATGAATAACAATGGATTTTCAGATTTAAACATTTATAATGCACATGTAACCTTCATTGAATACTCAGGCACCATGCCAAGCACTTTACATGCATAATCTCATTTAATGCTCTTAGCAAAACCGTGGGGTAGTTATTCAATTTCCCCAAATGTGAGTTTACCACAATTGAGATAAATAGGAGTTAGATAGGTGTATTAGTCCATTTTCACACTGCTGAAAAGACATACCTGAGACTGGGAAGAAAAAGAGGTTTAATTGAACTTACAGTTCCACATGGCTGGGGAGGCCTCAGAATCATGACGGGAGGCAAAAGGCACTTCTTACATGTTGGCGGCAAGAGAAAATGAGGAAGAAGCAAAAAGCGGAAAGCCCTGATAAACCCATCAGATCTCATGAGACTCACCTACCGTCACCAGAACAGCATGGGAAAGATAGGCCTCCATGATTCAACTACCTCCTCCTGGGTCCCTCCCACAACATGTGGGAATTCTGGGAGATACAGTCTAAGTTGAGATTTGGGTGGAGACACAGCCAAACCATATCAATAGGAGAGGGGCTGAGGTGGAGAGGAGAAGGGCATTCCAGGCAGAGGAATCTGCCTCGGTGCAAAGGCCCTGAGGCAGAAAAGAACTTGGTATGTTGAAGGGGAAGACAGAAGGCCAGGGGACTGAAAGATAGGGCACAAACAGCAAATGGGACAAGATGGAGCCATGGAGAGAGGTGGAGACCACGCCACATAGGTCTTACAGGCCACATTAAGGACTTGGTCTGTTATCCTAAAAGCACATTAAGGTTTTGGTCTTTATCCTAAAAGCAACCATGATCCATTGAAGAAGTTTAGACTGGAGGTAGAGAGGGAGGAGAATAGGAACTTGCTAGTGGTAGCATGAAGTTGATTTTTGCGTTCTAAAGAAGAATGGATCTGAAAATATCAATTTTCAGAGGAAAAGTGATGTGGGGGCTAGTTTAGAAGGAGGCTGTTGTGGTTGTTCAAGTCAGAGACGAGGGGGATTTTGAACTAGGATGGTGGCAGTGGAGATGGAGAGGAATTTGTGAATTTAGAAGAAGTGTTGGGCTGGTAGAATGGATAGGACACAGTGATGGGGTGGGATGGACATGGGGGAAGGCAAGGTCGGGGTGATGGCCAGTTTCTAGCTTGAACAGCGGGAAAATCAAGGTGTTGTCTCCTCAGGGAATACTGGGGCAGTGGTGGAGTTTCACGGTGGGAATGGGGGTAACTCATGGGGATAGGGCTCCGTAGAAGCCTGCCATCATGTACCCTTCCTATGGGGGAGGGTGCTGTGGGCTCGCACCCTATCATGATCATGGTTTTGACAGTGCATCCCAACCTTTCAAACACAGACAATGAAAGGAATCAGCATCGCTGGCATTTGTGCCGCTCTTATATTCCTTGTTGATATTTTTATGTATTCTATTATGGAGTACTTTCAGGATCCAAAAGGCTTGGTCCTGGAAACTACAATGCAAAATTCAGTGGCATTTTATCCATTCGTTTCCCTGAAAAGCCAATCTACATCAGCCTCTTTCATTCAGACGGGAGAACATAAGAGAGTCAAAGCTAAGGGAACAGGCAGTGCAGCGGAAGTTAGAATCTGTTAAGTTGTGTTCTTGCCAGAGCAGACTGCACTAGGCAACCCAATTTGGTGCTGGGGAGAAATGTTTGGAGGTTGAGGGAAGAGGAATGGGGAAGAATTCCCCATTCCATTCAGGGAGGGCTGGAATTCATCTCCCTGTGATCTGGACAGGTAGTGGGCACCTTGGCCCAGAGGTGATTCCTATGGGACTGTTGAGCATATAACCAGATTTTTGGCAAAACAGGGAACGGAGGTGTGTTAGGTTAAGATATTGAGGCTAAGCATGGTGACTCATGCCTGTAATCCTAGCAGTTTGGGAGACTGAGGCGGGAGGATCACTTGAGCCCAGGAGTTCATGACCAGCCTGGGCAACATAGTGAGACAGCATCTCTACCAAAAAATGAACAAAATTAGCCAGGTGTGGTGATGCATGCCTATAGTCCCAGCTACTTGAGAGGCTGAAGTGGGAGGATCACTTCAGCCTGGAAGGTCAAGGCTGCAGTGAGCCGAGATCATGCCACTACACTCCAGGCTGGGTGACAGAGAGAGACCCTTTCTCATTAAAAAAAAAAAAAAAAAAAAAGGAAATTGCCCACCAACTTGGTTGACATGCAGTAGGCTCTTAGTGCTGGAATGGACCTCGATCCAACTACCTTGCTTTCTGCAGAATTTAAGTCCCAGAGCTTGGCTCATAGTGGGACCACAAAGGCAATCCACTGACCGACTGACCTAGAGTAGTGAAGAGACTTGCCCCAAGTCTCACAAAGAATTATTGCCTGATCAGGGAACAGAAAGAACCCACTACATTATGCTGCCAAGTGACAAGCTAATAAACACGAGGTGTTTTTCCTCTTTGGTAATAGGACCCAAGACATGAACTATGAGCTTGGCAGAGAGTTTCACATTGCATTAAAAGGACAAATAGATTTATATAGGGGTAGTAAGTACTCACTCTGAGCCCAAGTGTGAATGAATGGATTCCAGCCTAACTACTGAAATTTGCTACGACATTGGGAGATGTGTCTACAAAGGGAGCTATAAGCTTTTTCATCTTTGGTTGATCTTGTGTGAATATTACAGGTAGTGAAGGTGTGAGCAAGATTTTTTTGCTAATTCTCAGGCAGCAGAGTCTTATAAAGTAATACTAATCATACCAAGGAAAAGAATCTTGCCCATTTGCGTAACTTTTTACTGCTTACGGAACTCTTTCATATGTATGTATTAATATTACCTAATTTGAATTTACTGCAATTCTTAGGTAGGTTCCATTAATCCCAGTTTACGGATGAGGAAACAGATGAGGTTAATGCCTGAGGCAGGGCTGGAACTAACCCAGAACTCATTTTTTCAAGTTGGAATTTCAGTATGAAATAGCCTTACTGGATCCAGGGTATGTGCATATTTCAACATTATCTGCTTTCAGGCTTGCAATCCATTATTAAGCCATTAGGCAACGATAATGATTTTGTATTTTTTTCTGAGGCTTTTCCTAAAAGTTTGCTGGACTCAGCATTTGAGAAGGTACTTTGCTGAAGCCCTTTTCTTATGTCTTGCCAGCCTCCATCTATCCTCAGAGGCAGAGAGGGTCTCCTGAAGAGTTTATGTGGAAACTTGACCAACTGACAACAGGAATTGATAGTGATGACCAAAAGGGGTTGCTTGATGTGCACCATAAAAATGAAACTCATTCAAACAACCAGGCCCTGCTCGCTGACCTCCTGGAAAATCTAATCTCGGTCCCTGTTGTGGAATGGATTGAGATTTGCTTTGAAAATCTTTGCAGAGTCTCACAAGGTTAAAAACAAAAGAACACACACACACGTGCGCGCGCGCACACACACACACACACCCCTGAAGTCAGATCCTTCTTGTTTCTTTCTCTCTTTTCCAAAAATCAATTGGCAAGAATTTGCAAAGTTGCCAGAATGAGGTCATGGGTAATAACTCATGTGGTTTTCAGAAACATAAATCACTCAGCCTGATGTAGTGGCTTTCCATCCCGTGGCAAGTCTTACTAAGCAGTAGCTGCAATGTGCGTAAAATATTTGGACGGCATGGTGGCCTTGGATTTTCTTCCATGTGGCATTCTCGTCAGAAGGTCAAGGGAATTCATCCTGCATCCTATTAATGTCAGGTGAATGCACACATGGCCAGAGGCACCCTCTCAATGAAGATTTAGCAGCTCTTAGCGGCTCTGTCCCTGACTGGTCATTTCAGTGTGAGTTAATGGGGTCAAAGTGGAGACAACTGTGGCAGAGTGGGGGCTGGCCTGCTCTGGGTTTGAATCCAGCAGGGCCAGCAGTAGCTAAAGTGAGATTTGCTGGGAAGGTTGCCAGAGTCATAAGCTGGAAGTGATATGGTTATTGTTTAGTATTAACATGAAAAAATGAATCTGGATATAATTTGTCAGATCTTGTGTTCTTCATATTGTTTTACACTGGGTCTCTAATCACATTTTTGCAACCTTCCTATCCCTGCCTAACCCCTGGGGAGAAATGAGGTTGCCACAACTAGAGGACATCTCACTGTAGTATGATCTAATAATCACTTTCCCGGGGCCAATAGATATTGAGTGTTTTTAAAAATTTACTGCCTCTCCCCTTATTAGAAGAGTAATGCCTATATGTAGAGTATTTGGAAAATATAGAAAAACACAGTGATTACTTAGTAGAGGAGTTGGCAACCTATGGCCCACAGGCCAATCTAGCCCATTACCTGTTTTTGTAAATAAAGTTTTATTGGAACAGTTGTGTGCATTCATCTCTATATATGTATTCTATGACTACTCTTGTTGGATAATGATAGAGTTGAGTAGTTGTAATAGAGATGGTATGGCTTGCAAATGCTAAAATATTTACTATCTGGCCCCTTATGGAAAAAGTCTGCTAAGCCTTGGCTTAGCACATAGGTGTTTAGTGGATATTTACTGATGAAATTAATTTATCTGTAATCCTACCACCTAAAAATAACCATGATTAACATTTTGGTGTATATTCTTCTATCTCTTCTCTGTGTGTAGGTAGCTATAATTACATTTTAGGAGGACTAAACCCTACATCCTATTTTTGTAACTTACTTTTGTCATTTAACAATATATTATGGGCATTTTCCAAGGCTATTTGTATGCAACATGAATCTTACACCACATAGGAGTTTATTGCGTGGATATGCCAGAATTATTTAACCAATCCTCTGCTGCTCCATAGTTATGCTGTATCCAAGTTTTCATTTCTATAGACAGTGCTGTGATAAGTCTCCCTGCACATTGTGTGTGTGTGTGTGTGTGTGTGTGTGTGTGTGTGTGTCTATGCCTCTGAGCCTAGAAGGAGAATTATTCCATTTCATACTGCTAATTATTTTTTCACTTAGGCATGCCATACCATTGCACTACATTGGGATTTCCTTGAGGGCAAGTATGCTGTTGCATATGTATTTCTATCAGCTCCTCCTGCCCTCTAACACAGACATAGTAGGTGATCATTAAATGCTTGGGATGGTGGTGTATGATAGAATGGCCCTCTCCTTCTCTCTGCTGGTCTAGATCATGCAAGTCTTGCTTCACGAGGCCTCAGCTGACTCCTCTACAACCCATTGTCCTTCCTTCTTCTGGTCATCTTATATTCAATACCACTCCCCTTTTAGACTATACTGTATATTCTTCAGAGCTCTAGACTATACTCTGTAATTCTTCGGAGCTTTCAGAGTGGCACAGTGTACATTATATTAGTTTCTAATGGCTGCTGTAGCAAATTGCCACACACTTGCTGACTTAAAACAACACACATTTATTTTCTCACAGTTTGGGAAGCGAGGAGTCTGCAATCAGCTTCACCAATCCAAAATCAAGGTGTGGCCAGAGCCACACTCCCTCCAGCAGCTCTAGGGGAGAACCTGTCCCTTGTCTCTTCCAGTTTCTGGTGGCTACCAGCATTCCTTGGCTTGTGGTTGCATCACTGCAATCTCTGCCTCCATGGTCACACTGCTTCCTCCTCTTCTGTGACAAATCTCCTTTTTTTCCCCCTCTCTTTCCTGTAAGGACACTTGTAATTGCATTAGGGTCCACCCAGATGATCCAGGATAATCTCCTCAAGATCCTTAATTTTAATCACATCTGCAACATTCTTTTTTGCCATTGAAGGTAACATTCACAGGTTCCAGGGATTAGGAGCTGGATGTCTTTTGGGAGTCATTATTCAGCTTACCACATACATTTCATTTATTCATTTAAAAAGATTTGTGAGGAACCAACTTGGTGGCAGGCACTGATGTTGTGTTAGCTGCCTTTTGTAACAACAGGGCAGAAAGGATTTGCGTATGAAGAACTATGGACAAAAGGGTTGAGCACTGGCCAAGCAGCTGGGAGACACAGGTGCTGGTACAGCTTTGGGGTGTGGCTGTCTGTTCCTCAGTTTCTCCTCTTGTGAATTAAGAGGTTGGACCAATTACTGTTTCTTGAAGTTGAGGCATGAGCACTACTGATCGTACAGGTTGAGTATTCCTTATCTGAAATGCTTGGGACCAGAAGTGTTTCAATTTTGGAGTTTTTGCATTTTGTAATATTTGCCTATTCATAATAAGACATCTTGGAGATGGGGCCCAAGTCTAAACGGGAAATTCACTTGCTTCATATACACCTTTTACACATAGCCTGAAGGTAATTTCATACAATCTTTTAAATAACCTGTGTGTTGTGTATCTAAGTTTTGACTGTGACCTGTCCTATGAGGTCAAGTGTGGGATTTTCCACTTGTGGCATCATGTGAGTGCTCAAAAAGTTTGGATTTTGGATTTCAGATTTTCAGATCAGGGATGCTCAATCTGTATATATACAGGATGATTTTAGGTGGTACACAGAGACAGAACTAAATAACATTAACTCACGACAACAGATAGTTCTTTTCTTTTCTTTTTTTTTTTTTTTTTTTAGGTGGTACACAGAGACAGAACTAAATAACATTAACTCACGACAACAGATAGTTCTTTTCTTTTCTTTTTTTTTTTTTTTTGAGACAGAGTCTCGCTCTGTCGCCCAGGCTGGAGTGCATGGCGCATCTCGGCTCACTGCAAGCTCTGCCTCCCAGGTTCATGCCATTCTCCTGCCTCAGCCTCCCATGTAGCTGGGACTACAGGTGCCCGCCACCACGCCCGGCTAATTTTTTGTATTTTTTTAGTAGAGACAGGGTTTCACCGTGTTAGCCAGGATGGTCTCGATCTCCTGGCCTCGTGATCTGCCCGCCACAGCCTCCCAAAGTGCTGGGATTACAGGCGTGAGCCACCGCGCCCGGCCAGATAGTTATTTTCTTTTTAGTCCTCTTTCAACCCTTCCTGCCTTCAACCTTTTTGATTACCTCAATGAGAAAGTTGCTCTTAGGTGCTAGCATGTCTTCAACACTTGCTTGAATACTTGCTAAACTCCTTTTATATTAAAAAATCAGGTCTCAAACTGCAGAATCTAAGTAGAATTTAATAACATTATTTTGCGTTCATTGTGTTTATTTTTATAGTTATATTCCATTAGTGGCACATTTTTTTGGGGGGCAGGGTTCCATTTATGGTGGTACCATAAAGCATCCCAGGTAAAAAGTAAGATGATTTAAAGAAATATATTAGACAAATATACAGCAGGTAGTTTTTAGAAGGGGCACATTGTAAAGATGGCTGTGAGGTTTGGGAAAGATTTAGATGTTTCCAGCAGGCCCCCAGTTCTCTGACTTCTATTTTAGCTCTGGGAGGAAAGTATGATTAAAAACATAAAGAGAAACATCATCAGTCAGAGGACGCAGCTGGAAATTCAGCATTAATGAATTCTGATCTCTTCTCATTTAAATGGATCTGATCCTTCAGGGACCATTGGGCAGCAAAATCGTGAATATTAATCTCGTGTTGAAATTGATCACACCCAGCCAGCTTTAACTCAGAGCTTCTGGTAGTAGGCGGTGTGGCCTCACTCTGGCTGTTCTTTGCATTTCACTGAACATCTGGAAGGTGTGGAGGCAACTTCTGTCTGACTTCTTCATGGGAAGGAATGGCTATTATTTGGACACAGCACAGATGCTATGGGGAAACCCTCTCTCCCTCCTGTTCTGCTTTCTGCTGCCTGCTTCCTATTGAGGGGGACTGGTTTAGCAATCTGGGTAGGGGTGGTCAGGGGTCCGCAGAGCTGGATTTCAGCTTTCAGACCACTGTGGGAAGTGGGACTCCTTTCTTTAATTTCTTCAGCCATGCATGTATATCCAATGCTAATTCCCTAGTGTGTTGGGGACCTCATCATTTCCTCTTACATAGAAGAAAATTTTCCTGATTGACAGCATCATCATTATTAAATAACTCCTATTTTTTTTCAAAATACTAGCCAATATACTGTGCTTCCTTTTTGGAGGAGCTGGTGGTGGTGAGAATCAGTGTGGGAGATGCCAGTCATTTCACCCAGCACTGCCTTCCCAGCATATGTGTTCCCCCATCCCCTAGAAAGCTGCAAGCAGATAGAATTTGCTTCAGGGAAGCCTTTGGAGTTGATATGCTTTGATTCTCTGCGCTAAGCCTGGCCTTTACTACCCTGAATAATCGTAAGGTGGCGAAAGACAGAGCATAAAAACCTGGCTCACTTGGTATAGTACATATAGCAGGCTCTCATCTCTCTGGCAACGTGGTACAAGATTTGGGGCCAAAAGATTTCTTAATATTTACATGAAATTAGGCATGTCGCTTCACCTCTCTGTGGCTCAGTCTCCTCCTCTGCAAAACGGGATAATATAGTAACTCCCTCCTAAGGCTGTAGCATAGGTTCAAGGAGACAATTCCGGGAAGCCCACAGCTTCAAAATGTCTGCTCTTACTTCCTCCATCCTGCAGATGGGAAAACCAAGGCCCAGAGAGGTTAACTGACTTGCTGAAGGTCACACAGCTAGCCAGCGTCAAGATCAGGCTCTGAACTCAGCCAAGTCTGATCCCAGATCCAGCTCTTGGAACTGCAGCACCCAAAAGGCCTATTGATCAGGGCCAGCCTCCCCAGGAA
>NW_012106886.1:69072-73642 GCF_000951045.1 Mandrillus leucophaeus
GGGCGGCAATGGGGAGCCCGTGCCCGGGCCGCTCACGAATCCTTTGTGCAGGGCCTAGAGAAGGAGCGAAACGCGGGCCAGGCCTGCGGAGAGGGGGGGCGGGGAAGGGGAACCCGCACAGAGAGGCTGGAAGAAGGTGACTGGTGACATAGCCCTCCTTGCGGGACTGTGGACGCAGGGCGCGAGATGACGCTTGGGAAACACTTAGCTCGCTGCCCAGCGTGCCTGGTGCTCACGGTCCATGACTACAGCAGCCGTCATGGCTCATTTCTTGCGTCCCTGCGGTGCCCCAGGCACCACGCGCATACCACCCCTCACCCTTTTAACAACCCCAGAGGGGAAGGTATTATTCCCTATTTTACAGATGAGAAAACAGAGACCGGGCTGAAGCCACTTCCCCAAAGTGGAGAAAACCAGATTTGGAACCTAGGCTGGCTGTCCTCAGAGCTTGTGAGCACATGCCCTTCCGCCGCGCCATTCCACCTCTGTATAGATGCTGTTCGCCTAGGGTTCACCAGGTGCCTGGCACATCATGTGCATTATTTCCAGTCTGATCCTGGCAACAACCCTGCAAGATGAGAATAGTTACTTGCCAAATCTGAAGACAGCTCAGAGAAGATACTGAGTTGACTGCCCGAGGCTTCACAATGTGGATCCGGCAGAGACAATAATCAGCCCTGTGAGAGTGGCTCCAGAGTCCAGGCTCTGCTGGGTGTATCCACTGGGTCACATCATCTCCGCTAGGGCTGGAGTTGGAGGGCAAGGGACCCCACCAGGATGCTGGGTTTTGGGCTGAGAGCAAGGAGAGTGAGTCTCCATCATCATGTTTTCTTGAGGGGAGGGGTTCGAAGACTGCATTACACTGCTCTTGTTGGAGAGGTGGTGCACAAATTGGGAGTAATAAAACGTAGTGCCATCCCTGCCTTTCAGGACCATATTTTCCATTTAAGGGGATGAGAAATGTCCACAGAAATAAGTTATAATACATGGTAATTATAGCTAAACTTTTTGAAGCCTCTGATGCATGCTGTCTAATAGAAGTTTCTGCAATGATGGAAATATTCTGCACTGTCCAGGATGGTAGCCACAAGCCACATGTGTCTTTAGCACTTGAAATGTGGCAAGTGCAACAGAGGAATGAGTTTTTTGTTTTAATTAAATGCAAATATCCACATGTGGCTAGTGTGTTGGACAATACAGTGCTAATATATGGAAAGCACTATGCCAGGAACTTCCTTTGCATTAACACATATCATTCTCACAACAATATGAGGTAGAGATTATTATCATTCCCATTTGACAGAGGAAACTGAGTCTCAAGTTGCCCACCTGAGCATGTGGCAGGGCCAGGATTTGAACTGGACAGATGAACCCAGAGCCTGCTACATTGTGCTATGAAGCTGAGATTTCTCTCCTCAGAGGAGGGCCTGAGGTCAGGGTCAGGATGTACTGGGATGCATATAATGACAGCCAAGCTGGTGCTCTGTGTGGATGGTACAGAGATGACCATGGCGGGTGGAGACAGGAGGTAGAACAGGACATGATCCTTGAAAGAAGAGACAGCAGGACTGCCAGAGAAAGTACCCTGACCTGGGCATTGGGTGATGTTAGTTCCTGTCTGCCCTTTACTCTCAGTTTCATCCCTGGCTTTGCCACTTTCTTGGTGGTCCTGGGCAAGTCATTTCTCCTCCCTGAGTCTCAATTGCTTCATCCATAGAATACGAGTGGCGGTACTACCAGCCTCATAGGATGTCATGATAATCAGATGTGATTGTGCATAGATGTGATGAGACATTGTTGGCTGTAACATACCGGGTGGTTCATCTTTATCAGCTCCTAAAAATTTACACTGGGAAGGTACCAGCTGCCCCTGTGGAGCAGAGGGTGCAAGTACTCCCTTGATCTTGGTTTTCAGGATGTATACAGCCTGTGAGTGGTGCCTCTCCTTCCCAGGAGGTGCCAGAACAGTTACTGCATTTTCAGGACAGGGTCCAACGATTAGAATTGGGTGGGGTCTGGGAAGCTACATTTAAAATTGCTCTTTGTGGTCATACTCTCCCTCTTACTAACCCAGGAAAACAGTCTGCAGGCAAGGAACAGAGGCCTCCAAGGGCAAGTTTTGGCATTCCTAACATGTCAGACCTGTTAACCAGAGCTGCAGGATTTGCATTGGTTTTATCTGCTTTTTCTCCCTTTTTTATGATGAAAAATTTCAAACATTCCAAAAGTAGAGAGAATAGTATAATAAGCCCTTCCTGCTATCTAGCACTAAACTTTAGTGATTAACTCAAGGCCAGTCTTATTTTACTTAAAACCCTACCACTCTCCATCTCCAAACCTAAGGCTATTTTGGAGCAAATCCTAGCATGTCTGCTTCTAAATAGTTCCTACTCTGTCCTAAAGTTTTTGTCACAGTATAAACTGGTAAAATTTCAGGGGAGGGCAGTTTAGCAATCTTGATATCTTTATGCGATTTTACTTTAAGAACTTATTATATAGATGATATTCCTGCACATGTGCAGAATGAAGCCTGTGTATGATTATTCATTCCAGCATTGTTGATGATAGTAAAAGATTATAAACAACCTAAATGTTCAGCAAAGGAGACTGGTTAAAAAAAATTTACGGTGGAATTCTAGTGTGCTGTAAAAGGAATGAGGAAGTTCTTTACATAATGATATGTACTGATCTCCATGATGTATTATTATTATTATTTTATTATTATTATTTTAGATAGAGCCTTGCTCTATTGCCCAGACTGGAGTGCAGTGATACAATCTCAGCTCACTGCAACTTCCACCTCCCAGATTCAAGTGATTCTCCTGCTTTAGCCTGACAATTAGCTGGGATTACAGGTGTGCGCCATCATGCCCAGATAAGATTTTGTATTTTTAGTACAGACAGGGTTTCGCTATGTTGGCCAGGCTGGTCTCAAACTCCTGACCTCAAGTGATCCGCCTGCTTCGGCCTCTCAAAGTGCCGGGATTACAGGTGTGAGCCACTGCGTCCAGCCTCCAGGATGTATTATTAAGAGAAAAAGATAAGGTACAGAACACTGTGAATGGTATGCTCTAACATGTATAAAAACAGAGGAAAAATATATTTAACATTCTATATATGTAAATTCTATATATATTCTGTCTTATATACAGATATAGATCATATAATATAAATAATATATAATGTATATAATATGTTTTTTATATATGCCATTATTTCTGGAATGATGTACACGATCATGGTAGTTCAGTTGTTTTGTGAGAGGGGAACTAGGTGGCTGATAGACAGAGGTGGGAGTGAAACTTTATATACCCTTTCTACCTTTTCAGTTTTGTACATAATATTAAAAATCCCTATATTTCCTCTTTAAAAATATAATTCCTTTTTTCTGTAAGTCAAAAACTGCTATAAAAATAAAGTCTATTAATTTCAAAAAGGATATTTACCGAAATGAATTGAAAACATGTCCACACAAAAACCTGCATACAGATGTTCATAACAGCTTTATTCATAATTAGCAACCAACATGTCTTTCAATAGGTGAATGAATAAACAATCTGTCAACATTATTCCATAGCACAGAATATTATTTGGTGATAAAAAGGAGCTACAAAGCCACAAAAAGACACGGAAGAACCCTACATTCATACTGCTAGGTGAAAGAAATCACTCTAAAAAGTCAACATACTTTATGATTCCAGCTGTATAACATGCTGGGAAAGGCAAAACTATAGAGACAGTAAAAAGATTAGGGGTTGCCAAGGGTTGGCGTAAGCGAGAAGGGAGGATAAGGGGAGGTATAGGTGGAGCACGAGGATTTTTAGGGTGGCAAAACTATTCTGTATGATACTGTAATGGTGGACACATGACATTAGACATTTGTCAAAACCCAGAAATGTACAACAGAAACAGTGAGCCATAAGGTAAGTGACAGACTTTGGTGTATCAGTATTGGCTCTTCAATTGTAATAAATGCACTATGGAATGCAAGATGTTAATAATCGGAGAAACTGTGCAGGGGAGAGAGAATATATGGGAACTCTGTACTTTCTGGTCAATTTTTTGGTAAACCTAAAATGGCTCTAACAATAGCCCGTTAATTAAAAAAGAAAAAGACTTTGATCTGAAGAATCTCCCTACGATTGCTGGTGAGGTTGTGATTCTGAGGGACAGTGGGGAGTATGAGGAATCTTGCTGTCCATACGCTGGGTCACATGGGCTGTTTGCCACAGGTGGCAGCCTGGGTGCAGGCAAAGTGATCTTTAGTGAGACTGTTGCTTGGAGAGTGAGCAGGAGTGTTATGGGGATGGGTAGGCAGGCTGTACATTCTTGGCCTTTGAATGTCAGAGGAGTTTGGCTTTGATCCTATAAGCAATGGGGAACCATGGAGAATTTCATCAGGAGGGTGACACAGGGAGATTGGTGCTTTAGGAGACCTGGACTGAAGAATTAATTCTTACGGCCAGGCACAGTAGCTTATGCCTGTAATCTCAGCACTTTGGGAGGCCGAGGTGGGTGGATTACTTGAGGTCGGGAGTTCAAGACCATCCTGGCCAACATGGTGAAACCC
>NW_012106886.1:75722-77758 GCF_000951045.1 Mandrillus leucophaeus
AAAAATACAAACATTAGTCAGATGTGGTGGCACACACCTGTAATCCCAGCTACTTGGGAGGCTGAGGCAGGAGAATCCCTTGAACCTGGGAGATGGAGGTTGCAGTGAGACAAGATGGTGCCACTGCACTCCAGCTTGGGTGTCAGAGCGAGACTCTGTCTCAAAAAAAAGGGAAATAGTAATTTGCTATACAGATATTGATATCCTGATGACCTATTATGTGCTGGGAGAATCTGCCCTCAGAGCTTAAATTTCATTTGAGGAGATAAGGCAGAGATGGCATGCACACATGAAAGAGTGAAAACTAACAAACAGGAAAACCCAAACAGAACAGCACTAGGCAATCTGAGATTTACTGTACGTGCCATGGGAGTTCAAAAGAGGGTCACCAGGCTGGCAGCCCAGGCCTTCCTGGGAGGAGCAGTGCTTTATGTGGGCTCTGAAGCAGTGGTTTTCAACTTTTTTTTTTTTTTTTTTTTTTGCTTACCTACCCTCTACATGAACTTTGGGAAGAAAAATATCTCTTCTGCTTCACACATTTTAAGTTGACATCTAAAATGTCTCATTCTTTAATTTGTGCTAAATAAAATAAAATAAAATAGAGTATTTTATTCTAAGTTCGATTAGTTACAAAGGATATAATTTTGGCCATGTTTTAAATATTCACATTTTAGGGTAACATTATACCATACCACTGTCTTAAATCTGTATCAAAATGTTGTGGGGAGGGATGGGCGGGGGGACTTACCTCTTTAGTCCCAGCTACTTAGAAGGCCAAGGCAGGAGGATTGCTTGAGCCCAAGAGTTGAAGACCAGACTGGGTAACATAGAGACCCCGTCTCTACAAAAAAATTTTAAAAATGTATCAAATAGAAACTAACATAGCAATTTTTAATTTTGTCTTTTTATTGAAGCCTCACTTTCATGTAGTAGAATGCACAGATCTTAAGTGAGCAGCTCAATTAATTTTTATCAGTGTCCCTACCACCCACACCAAGGTGTAGAACATCTCCAGTATTCAGAAGGCATGCTTGTTCCCTCTCTCCGTCAATACCCGTCAAACGTGACCACTTTTCTGACCTCTATCACCATAAACTAGTTTTGCACAACCTCATTGGTTCTGGCTTCTTTCAATAAACACAAGGTCTGTGGGTTTCAAACATGTTGCTGTGAGGAGCAGTAGCATTCCTTTTTCATTATTGTATATTATTCCACTCAATGAATAGCTCATATCCAAAAAAAATCCATTCTATTCTTACTAGACATTTTGGGTCATTTCTAATATTTGGCTATAAAGATACTATAAGTATTCTTGTATATATTTTTTGGTGATCATAAGCACTGATTTCTTTTGTGTATGTATCCATGAGTGAAATTTCCTGGTCATAGGATAAATACCATAATACATTGTTTCTACAATCATCCATCAAAGTTACCTGAACAAGTCAAATGTTTTACACTGCTCCTTTCTTTACGTTTCTGAACTCCTAATTCCCTTTCACTTGCTTCATAACGTTTAATCTTAACATATTTTATGCTTGAAAGTTTTAAGATTATCATCTTCTTTAAAACTCTACTTATGTAAGCTGAAATAGGCATTTTAAATTTTTTCCTTTGAACTCTAAGATTCTTCCTTTTATAATGATTATGTATCATTATGTATCATTACAGTATCACTGTAATGTAATACACAATTTATCAAAATAACATTATTATTTTACACATTTGATAAATCATTAAACAAAGCACAACTTTATATGGGAAATGCTTCTCATAATGAGGTGGGCGGGATGGTAAATGGCAGTGCTTATCAAACTTTAAGGTGCACAAGGGCCACCTGGGAGAGCTTGATAAAATGCAGATTTTTTATTTGGATAGTATGGGCTGGGGCCTGAGACTTTATTCCGAAATTTTTTTTTTAGCTTTATTAAGGTATAATTGGAATGCCCCCTAAATGCGCACATTTAATTTATTCATCTTGATGAGTTTGGATGATTCTGTATTTCTTCTCCCTTCCCTTCCCTCCCCTCCCCTCC
>NW_012106886.1:78179-79424 GCF_000951045.1 Mandrillus leucophaeus
AGGAGTTCACTCTAAGCATCGTGGTATGGTCATGGCTCACTGAAGCTTTGAACTCCTGGGCCCAAGCAATCCTCCCACCTCAGCCTCCCAAGTAGTTGTGATTAGAGGCATGTGCTACCACACCCAGCTAATTTCTTTTTAAAGTTTTTACTAGGCTGGGTGCGGTGGCTCACGTCTGTAATCCCAGCACTTTCTGAGGCTGAGGCGGGTGGATCACGAGGTCAAGAGATCAAGACCATCCTGGCCAACATAGTGAAACCTCGTCTCTACTAAAAATACAAAAAATTAGCTGGGCATGGTGGTGTGCACCTGTCATCCCAGCTATTCGAGAGACTGAGGCAGGGGGATCGCTTGAACGCAGGAGGCAGAGACTGCAGTGAGTGGAGATCGGGCCACTGCACTCCAGCCTGGCGACACAGCGAGACTCCATCTCAAAACACAAAACAAAACAGACAAAAAAAATTTTACTAGGCATGAGGTCTTGTTATATTGCCTAGGCTTCTGTATTTCTAACAAGCCCATTGATGATGCTGATGCTGCTGGTCCATGGATCACATTTTCATTTTTTTGAGACAGGGTCTTGCTTTGTTGTATAGGCTGCAGTGCAGTGGCACAATCATAGTGCACTGCAGCCTGGACCTCCTGGGCTCAAGCAATCCTTCTGCCTCAGCCTCCTGAGTGGCTGGGAACACAAGCCCATGCCACTACACCTGGTTAATTTAAAACAGTTTTTTTTTAAAGTTTTTATAGAGACAAGGTCTCCCTCTGTTGCCCAGGCTGGTCTTGAGCTCCTGACCTCAAGTGATTCTACTGCCTCAGCCTCTCAAAGTGCTGCAATTACAGGCGTGAGTCTCATGGACCACACTTTAAGTAGCAAGGGTTTATGATCCCTTGATTAAAGGAAGATTTGCAAATACCAACTTTTTAAAAATACTTTATATTATTTGAAGAGAATATAACTTTGTACATTTATTTATTTATGTATAAATTTATGGAGTACAAGTGTAATTTTGTTACATGCATAGATTGTGTGGTAGTGAAGCCAGGGTTTTTCGGGTACCCATGACACAAATAATGTACGTTGCACCCATTAAGTAATCTCTCTTTATCCACCTCCCTCCCACCCCCTCACCCTTCTGAGTCTCTGTTGTCTACCATTCCACACTGTACGTCCATGTGCACACATTATTTAGGTCCCGCTTATAACTGAGAACATGTGTAACATGAACATTTTCGTTTCTTTCT
>NW_012106886.1:79564-82427 GCF_000951045.1 Mandrillus leucophaeus
TCTTTCTTTCTTTCTTTCTATTTTTTGAGACAGGGTCTCACTCTGTCACCCAGGCTGGAGTGCAGTGGCACGGTCTCGGCTCACTGCAACCTCCACCTCCTGGGTTCAAGTGATTCTCCTGCCTCAGCCTCCAGAGTAGCTTGGACTACAGGCGCCTGCCACTACGCCCAGCTGATTTTTTGTGTTTTTAGTAGAGACGGGGTTTCACTGTGTTAGCCAGGATGGTCTCGATCTCCTGCCCTCGTGATCCACCCGCCTCAGCCTCCCAAAGTGCTGGGATTACAGGCATGAGCCACCACGCCTGGCCAACATGAACATTTTAAATGGTGTGTTTTTCCTTTTGGCATCCAGATGTCTCGACATTTTGGGACACTGCATCATAGATTCTGGACGAGTGAGCAGTTGCTCTTTTTCCTGTAAAGAGAGAACAGGACCATTGTGAAGAGGGGAGGTAGGAAAGGAGAGGGGTTGTGCGTCTAGACTGAGGCACATTGTCAGGGAGTGGGAATGGATGTGGAGGATCTCAGGTTGATTCCCTTCTACCTCAGCTTGCATACCCTGTGGGGTGTCTTTGTGTACCCCAGAGTAGTTCTGCTCCAGTTTTGAGTCCAATTCTCTGAAGGATGCTGAAATGACGCTGGCCACCATTTCAGATGGGGCACACGTTTAGGCAGGTGAGATCTGATATTCCAAGGAATGGCTTGAATGGTTTGGAGAGTCCACTGGGGTAAAGTCCTGAGAAATGAAATTTGGGACTGCGTGGTGGATGGTCTTGAATTCCATGCTGGGGAGTTGGATTAATACTCCGGCAGAGGGGCGCCGTGGGGTATTTTTGAGCAGGTTGCTGGTATGAGCAGAGTGCTTTGCAGGCTGATCTGTTGAGCAGCCCTTGGAATGGCCTGGAAAGAATCGATGCCTGGGGGCAGTGGCGGTGATAACCCCACAGGCTTGAAGATGAAAATGGCTGTGGTTACTGGCATCCAGCTGTGATTTTTAACTCCAGCTTCCAGCTTTTGAATTGTTGCCCTGGTTGCATAGACCTGGTTTGAGCAATCAGTATTTTCTGAAGTGTGGGATCTGAGAGGTTCATACATGGAATTCAAGGTGATATAAAGCAGGACACAGGCATGGCCTTAAATAACACTGAAACCCAAGAGGGAAGAGCATGCCCTTCTCAGCCCTCTCTTAGTCTTGACTACACGTGGAGAAAGTCACACTGCCATTTTCCTTTGGTTGATAAAGAGCCAGCAGCTTAGGCTTAGAGCCTTTGGTAAACAATTGTCTCTAGATAGAATTTTACAATATTTTTGTTTTCACTGAATTATTTCCTATGTCCCAGGCTGTAAGGGGTCCTAGTGTTTCACTTTATTGTATTGATAGAAATCTTTGCATTTTAAACAAGATCATCTCTGTAGGAAAGTTGAGTCAATTTACTAGATCATGTGGAAGAAATAAGAATGCTTGGGGCATGTGAATATGGCAAAAATCATGGTGGTGACATGCAATGATTCAAGTTTTGGAAACATGTGGTTAGACCAATGGTAAAAATGAGCAAGAGTGGAATCTTTGTGCCAATGCTCTGCCAAGCAAGGTCTGGGCTCTGGCTGGGCTCAGAGAGGCTCTGGGTGGTGATAGGAGGGAGTTGCCTGAATTGCAGGGCCCTGGCCAGCAAAAGAGCAGACCCCAGTGCCCCCGTCCCCACCACCAGTCTCATGCTCCCACCCTTGTGTGCCCGCAGAGATCCGCACGCAGCTGGTGGAGCAGTTCAAATGTCTGGAGCAGCAATCAGAGTCGCGACTGCAGCTGCTTCAAGACCTTCAGGAGTTTTTCCGCCGGAAAGCTGAGATTGAACTCGAGTACTCCCGCAGCCTGGAGAAGCTGGCCGAGCGCTTCTCCTCCAAAATCCGCAGCTCCCGGGAGCACCAGTTCAAGTAAGAAGTTGGGTGTGGGTGCACAGAGATGGGAGGCAGCACTGGAGTGGGCGGACAGTTGGTGGCAAAGCAGAAAGGAGGCCGACCTCGTTGGAGGCAGAGGGCGTGCCTTCAGGGCCCTGGGTCTGCAGGTTACTTATACCTCTAAGCCTCAGTCTTCCTCATGTGTAAAGGCAAGCTAGAAAGAGTTTCTCTGCAGAAGTTTCCTGAAGGGAATAAACGAGCAACCCAAGAAGAGTGTTTGTCACAGACAATAGGTGCTCAATCAATTGTTGTTGCTGTTATTATTATCCTACCAAGCACCGGCACTGAGCTAGCCTCCATTTGTGCCCTGATGAGACCCCTACCTCCCTTCAGGACATCCTGTTCCTCTCCAGTTGTCCTTCATTTGGGTGTCAGCCAGCCTTCGTCTGAATTTCTTTAGCACAGTGAATTTCTTCTCCATGGGACTGATGCTCGAACATTCCTCTTCCTTGCTCCCCTGGAGGACCTCAGTGCCCTGGTTCTTTCCCTGCCTTATTTACTTATTTTCGATGCACAAACTGTCATGTGTCCTGATTTCTCATACCCCAAGCTCTGAGATCATGGAGGCCCCATCTGCTTGGGCACTGACTTGGCAGGCCCTGAATCCTCCAGCTACAAAACCTTCTGTGCTTAGAACTCCCTGGCTTCAGCTCATTAAATACAGGCAGGCAGGAAGCAGCAAGTCTCACTTGGACTGTGTCAACCATGAAGGGCTCCACTCAGCAGGCCCCCCGGCCAGCACTGTCTCTCCTTCAGCCATGCTTCCTGGACTCTCCCTTCTCCTTGGGTCATCTCTCCAGCCAGAGGCCCTCAACACCAGGAGATCAGCGACTTGCTTCATCTCACCTGACCTGATCCTTATCCCCCTTCCCCTGGGTCCTGTCCTGTTTCTCTCTCTCTTTCTCTCT
>NW_012106886.1:82597-84994 GCF_000951045.1 Mandrillus leucophaeus
TTGGCCAGGCTGGTCTTGAACTCCTGACCTCAAGTGATCCACCTGCTTCAGCCTCCCAGAGTGCTGGGATTACAGACGTGAGCTACCACCCCTGGCCTCTTCATATATATATATATATATGTGTGTGTGTGTGTGTGTATATATATATATAGTGACAAAGCACACATAATATAAAATTTACCATTTTCATCATTTTTAAATGAACAGTTCAGTGGCACTAAGCACATTCACATCGTTGTGCAACCATCACCACCATCCAACTCCAGTGCTTTTTACATTGCCCTCTACTGAAATTCTATCCGCTTTAAACACTAACTCCCCATTCCCTGCCACGCCTTCCAGCTGCTGGCAACCACCATTCTACTTTGTGTCTTTGTGAATTCGACTGCTGTAGATATCTCATATTAGTGCAATTATACAATATTTGTCTCTTTGTGACTGGCTAATTTCACTTAGCATAATGTCTTCAAGGTTCATCCCTGTGGTAGCATGTGTCAGAATGTTCTTCCTTTTTAAGGCTGAATAATATGGTGCAGATAGACCACATTTTGTTTGTCCAGTCATCTGTTGGTGGACACTTGGGTTGCGTCCACCTTCCTGTCCACATTTTTTGCATTCCACACTGGCCAGGGAGCTCTCTTCCTTTAAACTCCCCTAAACACCTCCTTGAGTCCGTGCCACAGCATTTGAACACTCACTTATGTGCCTTCTTTTGGCATTTGGGGCTAAGAAATTGGTGTATTATACATTTGCAAATACCGTGCTTCTTTTTCTACCTGATCTTCTCTTTTTGTTTGTTTTTTTTTGAGATGGAGTCTCGCTCTGCCGCCCAGGCTGGAGTGCAGTGGTACGATCTCGGCTCACTGCAAGCTCCGCCTCCGGGGTTCAAGCGATTCTTCTGCCTCAGCTGGGACTACAGGTGCCTGTCAGCATGCCGAGCTAATTTTTTGTATTTTTAGTAGAGACAAGGTGTCACCGTGTTAGCCAGGATGGGCTCCCTCTCTTGACCTCGTGATCCGCCCACCTTGGCCTCCCAAAGTGCTGGGGTTAAAGGCGTGAGCCATCATGCTCGGCCACCCAATCTCTTCTATTCAAACTTTTGCTGCAGGAGGAAGCCTCTATTAATAACATTTACCCAGGCACAGTCTAGACCCTTTCATACATATAATCTCATTTTTTAAAATATATTTTTTGGAGAAAATTTGTGTTTTTTCAAACAACAAAGGTAAAATGCTCATTGTATACAATTTAGAAAGTACAGAAAAGAGAAAACTATCATTCATAGTCCCACTGCTCACAACCACTGCTCACATTTTGGAATCATTTCTCCCTTGTCTTTTAAGAATAAAACAAAGATAATGTATTGAACTGAGCACTTACTTTGGTGCCAGGTGGGTATTACTGCCCCATCGTAAAGATGAGGATGGTGAAGCTCTGAGAAAGCAGCTTGTCCAAACATGTCTATGAACCCACAATTGGAAAGAGACAGAATTGAACCTTCAACTCTTATTCTGCCTCCTTGGCCTGCGATAAGAAAGGGCCTAGGTGTAGCTTGAGAGTAGCCATGACATCTGGATCCTCCCTGGAACCACAGGCACAGCAGGCACAGGCTCATAAACCCACAACTCTGGCTGAACGGCCACTGGAGCCACCGTATCTTGGGCTTTCCCCAGCTGCAGACAGGGCTTTGTGGTAGGGCTGGAGTGTCTCTTCTGTCCGCTCCTTCCCCTTGATTAGGAATCAGCTCTCTTCCCATTCTCAATGTGCACATGGGAAGAGGAGAAAGGCAGGGATTACGGATATGTGGGGGGGCACCCTATTCCCTTGTATCACCTATAATGAGCTCGGCCAGCCCCTCATGGGTTCATTAACTGAGGCCACCAGACGGAACGGGAGCCCCAGCTGGCAACCGGGCCATGCAGGCTGCCTGACACACTATGAAAGTCTAATTAGGGTGCCGGCCCAGGCCAGTGCAGCTGGAGGGGGCCCTCTGCACGATGCTAATGTGATGGCAGAGCCATCTTTGCTTCTGGAAGTGGAGAGTCTCTAGGGGCAGGCTGGACTCACCCTTTGACCTCAGGGCACTGACTGGCCTCAGGCTGCCTATTCCTTGGAGCCCAGCACACAGGGCCTGTGCTGCTCTCTGTTCCCTTCATCTGGGCTGTTCCGAGAAGCCTTGTCTCGCCGTGGTAAAGATTCTTGGTTTAATAATGTCCGTCTACCTGCCAAGTAGCCCCTCAGTGCTTTGAGTGCAGAGCCCAGGACTTGTCATTTTATTCCCACTGTGGTGGGTCTGGTGCTTGGCAGAGCTGGGGGGTGTGTGCATGGGTGGCAGGGAGGAAGGTGGGAAGAAGACAGAAAGGAAGGAAGGGAGAGGATTGGTCTGGTCTATCCAGT
>NW_012106886.1:85044-88330 GCF_000951045.1 Mandrillus leucophaeus
CTGGAACCACAGGCACAGCAGGCACAGGCTCATAAACCCACAACTCTGGCTGAACGGCCACTGGAGCCACCGTATCTTGGGCTTTCCCCAGCTGCAGACAGGGCTTTGTGGTAGGGCTGGAGTGTCTCTTCTGTCCGCTCCTTCCCCTTGATTAGGAATCAGCTCTCTTCCCATTCTCAATGTGCACATGGGAAGAGGAGAAAGGCAGGGATTACCGATATGTGGGGGGGCACCCTATTCCCTTGTATCACCTATAATGAGCTCGGCCAGCCCCTCATGGGTTCATTAACTGAGGCCACCAGACGGAACGGGAGCCCCAGCTGGCAACCGGGCCATGCAGGCTGCCTGACACACTATGAAAGTCTAATTAGGGTGCCGGACCAGGCCAGTGCAGCTGGAGGGGGCCCTCTGCACGATGCTAATGTGATGGCAGAGCCATCTTCGCTTCTGGAAGTGGAGAGTCTCTAGGGGCAGGCTGGACTCACCCTTTGACCTCAGGGCACTGACTGGCCTCAGGCTGCCTATTCCTTGGAGCCCAGCACACAGGGCCTGTGCTGCTCTCTGTTCCCTTCATCTGGGCTGTTCTGAGAAGCCTTGTCTCGCCGTGGTAAAGATTCTTGGTTTAATAATGTCCGTCTACCTGCCAAGTAGCTCCTCAGTGCTTTGAGTGCAGAGCCCAGGACTTGTCATTTTATTCCCACTGTGGTGGGTCTGGTGCTTGGCAGAGCTGGGGGGTGTGTGCATGGGTGGCAGGGAGGAAGGTGGGAAGAAGACAGAAAGGAAGGAAGGGAGAGGATTGGTCTGGTCTATCCAGTCCACTTTGGCTGAGAGATTTGCCTCAGAGATGGAACTGATTTGCTCAAGATTTTACAGCAAATTAGGAGCAGAACTGGGATAGGAACTCAGGTCCTTCGGCTCCGAGTCTATTGCTCCTCCTTGTGCTCCATGGGCCGTGTCTCCCTAAGGCCCCAGCCATTCCCTCCCTACCTGGGCAGTTGAAGAATGTGCTGCTGCCCAGGAACACACACTGTGCTGTGTTCAGGGCTAGACTCACCTGGGCTGAGTTCCATGTGGCACGTGATCCAAAGAAAGGCCCACATGATGGCTCTGAAGGTTTCCCTGGGACAGGTTAACATTTAGAGAAAAATATCATCATATTTCTTTTCTACAATACATATTCAAATTCTAACAAACCTCTTTCAAAGCACTCTGACATCCTTGCTCTCTTAAAAACCTGATAACAACCCAGGGAAGTAGAGAGGGAATCAATGGTTTTATGTCAAGCAAATTGAGCAACAGAAAAGCTGAGCCGCTTATTTTAACAAGGACGCAGAGCTGTCGAGCATGAAAACCCAGTGTTCTTGACTTCCAACTCAGGCTTCTCTCTCCAAGAAGCCATGTGGGACTTCATTTGTTTGAAATGTGTGCATTGAGGACCTCATATTTTCCTGGACTGTGCTCAGTGCTGAAGACACAAAGATAAATGAGGTGTGATTTCTGCTGCCAGATACTGAGAGACAGGAACACGGCTTGGGGAGGCCTGGTAGTTGGTATGGCTGGGGAGGCCCCAATCCCATGACTGTGCCCTTTGAGCCTTGCACCTGCGTGCCATCAGCCCGCAGCACTGAGATGTCACTTCTGCTGAAAAGCTTCCTTGATTCCCACCTGGTGCCTCCCTCTGTGTGCCCATCGTACTCTGATGTACTTATTTGCTTATTCCACCAATATTTATTGAGCACCCACCATGTGCCACACCCTGGGTTTACAGTGGTGAACAAGATAGACTTGGTTCCTGCTGTGGTGAAATATACCATGAAGAATAAAACATTAAAAAGCAGCTAAAAGAAAGACCAGCTATAATCCAATGATTGCTATGATGGAAATAAATACACTATGGAGTATTCTGGTTCTCTCTCTTGTATAACTGCAATGCCCCCAAAATTAGTGTACCTTGTGATTTAATGGATCAAAGATTTGGACAGGGCTCAGCTGGGTGATTTTTCTGCTGTATGTGGCATTGATGGCTCAGTGATATTCAGCTAGCAGAGGACCTGGTCTGGATGGTCCCAGAGAGCTTTACTTGCATGCCTGGTTCCTCCATGGGGACGGCTAGTAGGCTGGGCCCTGCTGGGCTGCCTCCCTCTCCATGTAGTGTCAGGGCCTCCTGCTTCAGCCGGGCATCAGACTTCTGACATAGTAGCTCGGGGCTTCCAGAGAGCAGGACGGCAGCTGCAGTCCTCTTAACCGCTAGGCCTGGAGCTGGCATAGCGTCACCACCCACCCAGATGCTATTTGCCAAAGCTGTCTCAGCCCTAGCTCAGCTTCAGGAAAGGGGAAATAAAGCCCTCCTCTCATTAGAGGAGTGTCAAAAGGTTGGCAGCCCACACCAAGCTAGGATGATGATCAGGAAGGCATCTGGAGGAAGCGTGGTTTAAGCTGAGGCCTGAGAGATGAGAAGGAGCAGCGTGGGGCAGTGGAGGGGGACGGAGGCCAAGTGGCTGGAACTGGTGAGTGTGGGAGTGGGAAGAAGGGAATTGCATGATGTGATTTATATGTTTAAAAGACCACCAGGGTTGGAGGGTGGAGCCGAGGAGCCCATTCATGGGCGTGTGGGTGTAGCTCTCCAGGCAGGGGCAGTGATGGCCTGGGTGGGAACAGAGCAGATGATAGAAGTCAACAGATGCCAGAAAACCTCTCAGAGAGGAATGGAGGAAAAGAGAGGAAACAAGGATGTCTCCTGTTTCTGCCTTGAGATGGGAAGGACTTGGGGAGAAGGGTGAGGCAAGAGCTACAGCCCTGTATTGTCATCGTCTGTTTACTTGTCTGTCCTCCTTTGGACAACCACTGGGCTGCAAGCTCCGAGATGGCAAAGAGGGTGACTCTTGACCCGAGGTCCCTAGCACCTCTCACAGGGCTGGCACCTGGTTGTTACTGAATGTCATTGACTAATGAACTAATGAATGAAGGTCAAGTGGTAATTAGATTTGTGTAGGGAGGACAGGGAAAGGGGGCATGTTTGTCTTCTGGCTGCCTTAGGAGCTCAGTGAGGCCATCTGGGTGAAGTGTCACTCACTCATGTGCCTGGCATGGGTCCTATATTGCTGAACGGAGAGTGTGGATTGTGCCATGGTCTCCCTGTTTGGGGAATGGGACCAGCAGCATTGGCATCTTGGCATCACATGGAGACCTGCTAGAAGTGCAAGATCTGGGGTCTTTCCCGAGACCTGCTGGATCAGAACTTCTGGGGATGGGGCCTGGCAATCTGCATTTAACAGGCTCCCCCCCC
>NW_012106886.1:88800-101502 GCF_000951045.1 Mandrillus leucophaeus
GGATAAGAAAGACTGATTTTTGTAATAATTAAGCCTGTTGACTTCTTTCTGAAAGCTGTTTGACCACAGAATTCCCTCTCCCTATTTATTTATTTATTTATTTATTTATTTACATATTTACTTATTTTTGAGACAGAGTCTCGCCATGTCGCCCAAGCTGGAATGTAGTGGCGTGATCACAGCTCACTGCAGCCTCAAACTTGTGGGCTCAAGTGATCCTCCTGCCTCAGCCTCCCAAGTAACTGGGACTACAGGTGCATGCCACCACATCTGAAATTTGAAAAAAAAAAATTAATTTTTTTTTTGTAGAGGCAGGGGTCTTGCTACGTTGTCCAGGCTGGACTTAAACTTCTGGACTCAAGCAATCCTCTTGCCTTAGCCGCCTAAAACACTGAGATTATAGGCAGAACCACCCACCGCACCTGTCTCTCCCCATAATATTTATCAATATTTCACAAATTAGCACTTCTTGAGACCTAATTTGAAAATCTCTGTTCTAGACAAACGCTGGGGTTACCCTCTGTAGTAGCGACACTCCATGCAAGTAATGCCTTGTATTTGGGGTGACAGAGTCCCCTTCTATTCTAGCTTTCTCAGTTTTTGATACCCCTCACCTTCCAGGGGCTGTACCTGATGAAAATGCTCCATGCAGAGGGTTAAGTGCTGGTTGCTGCTAGTTTAACTGCTGTGAAAAAAAAGCAGCAGGGAGTTCTATTTAAATATGATTTAAACATTTGGGAAAAGCTAGAATTCGGAAAGTGCTGGGTGGCACTTGGCTAGTTAGGGAATAATATTCTATGCAGATATCCTGTGCAAAGGAGGTTTGGAGCATCTTTCAGCTTCACAGAGCAGTTGGGAGAGAGGATTCCTGTGAACAACTAACTTCATTTCCAAGAAAACACTTCTTAGTGAGGATAAAGCATCACAGGATTTTTTTCACAGATGTAGCATTTCTCTAAAGAGATGCTATAATTTAGACTTAGCCTTCCAGGCTATTCCTAAACAGAGAATCACTTTTGTTGCATATAGATTGAGCATATGAATGTGAAAAGGATTCAGAATTAAAATATTTGCTTAGAATGAGGTGGAGATGGAGAAAGCACTTGTGTCTCCATTCACAGCTATTACTATTAATGCAACTGGTATCAAGCTAGTAATGGCTTTCCAGGGTCATACTTTCCAGACCTGCTGTTCTCTCAGCACCGTCTTTCCTGATTGTTTGGTGCCTGTGCTGTGCAGGTCGTTTAATCTTCCAAGCACCCCGCACATCCACATCACTGTGGACCAAGTGCTGTACTGGGTGTCTGATAGGCATCATCTCATTGCACCTTCATGGGAAATGTGGTCTGCGAGGAAGGGGCTATCTTTATCTTTCCAGGTGAAGATGCTGAGTTTTCCAGAAATTAAGTAATTTGCCTAGAGGGACATAGCCAGCACAGGTAAGTGGCAGAGCTAGGATTCCAATCTTTGTTTACCTGACTCCAAAATGCAAAACTGCATTTAGCTGCTGACTTTGTTCCTTCACCTTTCTGGGCTGACTTTGAGCTTCCTGAGAATCACCCATCCATGTTGATCACATCCTCCTTGGATGAGCATCAGGGGTTTGCTATTATCCTCCTGGTCAACTCCTACACAGAGGCCAGCTCAGGGTTTGCCTCCTTGGTGAAGCCCCTGCTGTTGGTTGATCCCAAGTCTACAATCAGCTGCTCCTCTCACCTCCCATGTGAGTTGTGTGGGGCTTGCATCAGATTATCAAGGAGTGATCCAGTTCCTATATCTGGTTCTCTCACTTCAGTCTGCCAGCTGCCTGAAGGCAAGGGACCATTTCTAGCCTCCCTCTCTCTGAAATATAATTGATGCTTTATCAAAGTTTTTTCAATGAATGGCCAAATTAACCAAGACACTACCAAATGCTTTCTTTAAATATATTTAACAAATAGACTTATTTTGTGTGGCTGCAGAAGGAGAGAAGTGATGTCCAAGGATAGCATTTTCAGAGAAGCAAACTCCAACTCAACATTAAGGACGTTCCAGTAGCCACAGCCGTCCACCAGTGAAAGGGCTGCCTGGGGAGGTAGTGAGTCCCCAGTGCACAGAGGTATACACACAAAGGCCAGGTATTTTAAGGGCATCATTTCTATAATATGGAGATCAAAATGAAAGGGGATTCTTGATAACACAGGAACCATAAATATTGAATTATCTTTTCAATTCTCTTTCAAGGTTTCTGGTAGCCTGGAGGAGAAAGACTCAGTTTGGTACTAATGTGTTATTAATGCCCCCCAATCTCCTTTTTAACAAATAGAGAACAGACCTCAAGATTGAATATACTGTTTGGTTTTCATTGAATTTACTTTTTTGGTTACCTTCTATTTATAACAAATGATCTTTTTTTTAAAAGCTGAAACTAGGGAAGTTCTTTGTAAATAAATTTAAGTTAAAAAAAAAGACATCAACAGGGAGATACTAAGTGTGGTGGTATGCAGGAATGGCAAAAATCCTGAAGCCAGCATCAAATCACTCTAAGTTCCATTCCAGTTCCTCCTGCGAAGTGAGCATCTTTCATCTTTACCTTCTTTATCCTCCATCATCTTTTTTTTTTCAACCAGGGGAAGGGATTTTAAGATAGGAGGCTCAGCCCGAAGAGTGGATTTTGCAATGGCTGAAGCTCCTTTATCTCCTTCCAATTTTTCCATCTGGCTCTTTCCCAGGTCCCACACCAAATTCCCTGGGATCCTCAGAGACTCTGATGAGCAACTACCAAAGAATTAACTAGGATGTGATTTCTTTATGCATGCATATGCTTTGATATACATATATACAGTTCTATCTATAGATAGAATTTACATATATAAATTTCTATATACATTTAATTTTTATACTAAAAATGAAAAATAAATATATAAAATTATATATCTTTATATATTTCACTTTAGTGAAAATTAGATTTTCACTAAAAGTAATATGTACGGGTTTAGTTTTGATGCTATTCTATTAGGCAAATAGGATAATAATAACCTTCGAAGATTATATAGGACCTTACACTTTGCAAATTCCTTACCCAGCCCTTAGCTGCTTAAATCCTCCCAAGAACCCTGGTGAGAGTTGAAGGAGTCAAGAAAGGTGTTGTCGTCCCCAACTGATAGGCAAGGGACCCGAAGGCAAGGCAGGGTGAGCCCTAACTTCAGACCCACAGCTGACGGGTGAAAGAACTCACCAGGTTTTGCATTTTGGAGTCAGGTAAACCCAGATTGGAATGCTAGCTCTGCCACTTACCTGTGCTAGCCGTGTCCTTCTGGGAAAATGACTTAATTTCTCAAAAACTCAGTGTCTTCACCTAGAAAGATAAAAATAGCCCCTTCATTGCAGACCACATTTCCCATGAAGTTGCAATGAGATGATGCCTATCAGACATCCAGTACAGCACTTGGTTCACAGTCATGTGGATGTGTGGGGCTTAGAAGATTAAACGACCTGCACAGCACAGGCACCAAACAATCAGGAAGCCATGGATCAGGGTCTTTTCCTCTGCCTAGTGTTGCACTGCACATGCCACATGGTGCACCCATTCTGCAGGCAGATAAACCAAGGCAAAGGGGCTTGCAAGGAAAGAGATGAGGTTGACCAGGCGTTGCCTAGCGAGGCAGAAATTTTTGCTCTGGTACCAAGAATCCATCCGGAAAGTCAAAGGAGAGCTCAGAGATGCTGCTGGACACTAGACACCAACGTGTATCCTCATGCTGCAGTGTGAGGAATGGGATCCCAGAGGAAGCAGTGAGCCCGTGAATCATTCTGCCTTGCGATGGAGAGGGAGTCACAGGGACATTTCACTGGGCCTTGAAGTTCACATAAGAGTCTGCAGAAGGAGAAAATAGTAATGGATGAGGAAAACCAATATTTTTAGAACACTTATCATAGGCTGTTTGTCCATGTACATCAGTCCTTAGATCTTCCCAACAACTTAGTGAGGTGCTAGTGGTAATAATGGTAATGACAATAAAAATTACTATTATATGCAGGGTTTGACACTAAGAGAATTGCATGTGTTGTGCCATTTAGTCCTCCAAGCACCACTATGAGGTAGTTGTCACTTCATTTCACAGATAGGAAAGAGAAGATTTAACTATAATAACTTTCCAAGTTCACTTTGTTGGTGAGGGACAGAATTGGCATTTGAACCCCAGCCTCTTGACTCGATAGCACCCCAACTGATAAGCAGAGCTTGCTTTGGCCCGGGGACTCAATGGATGGAATTGGTACCCTTCAGGATGACTCTGTCTCAGGGCTGCCAAATAGTGCCAGAGCCAGGCCCTGGACTGCGCTCTCTGGCTCCCAGCGTGGCAGCCTCACACTCCTCAGGGAACTCCTGGTGGATGGGAGATAATAAAGTAAATATTTATAAAGTAATTTATAAAGAAAAGGGTTACTTAATGGACTCACAATTTTGCATGGCTGGGGAGGCCTCAGGAAACTTACAATCATGATGGAAGGCACCTCTTCACAGGGCAGCAGGGGAGAGAAAGAGTGCCCAGTGAAGAGGGAACCCCCTTATAAAACCATCAGATCTTGTGAGAACTCATTCACTATCACAAGAACAGCATGGGGGAAACCGCCCCCATGATTCAATTATCTCCACCTGGTCCCACTAATGACACATGGAGATTATAATACAATTCAAGATGAGATTTGGGTGGGGACACAGCCAAACCATATCAGGGTGGAATTGTGTCCCCTCAAAATTCCTATGCTGGCGTCCTAAACTCCAGTACCTCAAAATGTGACTTTATTTGGAAACAGGGTCTTTATAGAGGTATTCAGGTAAGAATGAGGTCATTGGGAAGGCCCCTAATCCAGCATGACTGGTGTGTATCTTTACAAAAAAAGGAACTTTGGGCACA
The DNA here is from genome assembly GCF_000951045.1 of Mandrillus leucophaeus. Classification (NCBI taxonomy): domain Eukaryota; kingdom Metazoa; phylum Chordata; class Mammalia; order Primates; family Cercopithecidae; genus Mandrillus; species Mandrillus leucophaeus. Next base: position 93,699 of record NW_012106886.1, read on the forward strand.
GAGACCAACACACAGGGAGAATGCCTTGGAAAGGTGAAGGCAGAGATTGGGGTGCTGTGTCTACACCAAGGACACCAAAGATCTCCAGCAACCCACCAGGAGCCAGGAGAGAGGTCTGGGACAAATCCTCCCTCACAGCCCTTGCAAGGAACCAACCCTGCCGACACCTTGATCTCAGGCTTCCAGCCTCCAGGACTGTGAGACAACACATACCTGTTGTCTGAGCCACTCAATGTTTGGTCCTGTGTGACAGCACCTAGAAATCTAGTACACAGCCCTGTCATTCTAGACGCAGCAGTATGCACATCTTGTCGTTCAGGACCCTGGCTGTGCTACATGTTCAGTCTTGTCTGACCCTCATCCAGTCCCTCTCTGCCCTCTGGCCACACTCACCTTCTGTCAGTTCTAGATGATGCCCGTGCCCATGAGACCTTCACACTTATTTCTGGGAATGCTCTTCCTTATCGCTGTGCTGTGTTAAAACCTACCCATCCTTCTAGTCTGAGCTCAGGGGGCACTTTTCACCTACTCAACAAATATTTTCTGAGAGTGCCTGTGTGCTCAGGCTGGCCTGGGCACCAGAGAAGCACTGATGAGTAGGACGGACATAAGCTGGAGAGGGGACAAAGACCACAAGTAAGAAGGAAAAGAACATGACAAGCATCTGGTGTGGAGTGCTGTAATGACAATGACATAGGGTGACGTAGGGCGTGTGGGTGGCCAGGGAGGGCATCCAGGAGGAGAAATAGCTCAGCTCAGGTCTCAGTGATGAGAAGGACCCCAGGGTCCTCTGCTGCTCCCTTCCCTCTGCCTTCCCCAGGGGAGGGCAGCCCCTGTTAAAGACTCTCCAGGCTCCATGCATTTCTCCTTCAGAGCCCTTCTTCCTGCTGCCATTTTCTGTTGATTTTTGTGATTATCTGATTGTTATCTGAGACCCCCCCCCACTAGACTGTAAGGTCCACAAAGTAGGAAGTGTGGCTCATTTTGCATACCATTGTATTGTGTGTTCATACACAATAGTGTGTGAACAGGCACACACTATTGGCTGAATTAATGATTCATGCTACAAGCAAGTGCAATGAATCCCGAATCCTGCTTGGGGCAGCTTAGGTAGCAGGAGATTACATGCACCTTTCTGACCATAGAACTGATTGAGGTAGCATTTCTGGGAGGAAAGCCCAGTGTGAGGCCTGAGAAGGTCCTGGAAGGGGGCAGGAAGCCTGAGCAGCAACTTGCCTTCCTCCCAGAGGGACCCTGGTCCCAGGGCAGCGGCTTTGGATTCATCTGGAACATGGGGCTCTGCAAGCTTGGAAATGGATTTTGTTTGCTAAGCGGAATTTTCCGGCCCTCAGCCGAGAAGCTGGAGAAACTGGCTCACTGCTAATTTCATTTTCCCAACTCACTAGCTTGGCAAGGCCTGGCTCCCCTAGCTGCAGTCTCCTGGAACCTCATATCCAGATCCCCTAGCCAAAGAAAGAAAGCTGTGACTCACCAGAAATGTTCATTGCTATTTTCTGGCCATAAAAAAAGAAAATATATACATACATATGCAAAAGTTCTAACGTGATGTCTTAGTTCAGCAGCTTCTGCCTGCTGGGTCGACACTTGCATGAAAGATCGGAGAAGCAGAAGGGTCGCTCTGAGTGCCTTGGCCGAGAGCACTGGCCCTCATTCGTTCTGACGTCTTCCAAAAATGAGGCTGCAGAAGACAAAAGTGGCTGCTGGCACAGAGAGCTGGATCTCAGGTCAAAGGGGTTCCGCTTTGAAAAGGGGCAAACAACCCCGGGAACAGAGAAGGCAGAGGCTCAAGTTTTCTTCAGCCTTGTGTCTGGCTCTGCTGTCCGCGGCCTTTGTGCTTCCCCCCTCCTGCAGTCCCAGTATGAGCCAGATGGGGACAGGATGGAGTGCATGAGACCCTGCAGGCCCCTCCAGCCTCACTCTGCACCCTCTTCCTCCTCTGCCTTGCCTCACACTCCACCCAGCCTGTTCTTTACTTAGTTCCTTAAATGCCCCAAGCTCTGCGCCCAAGGCGCCTTTGCCCATTCTGTTCCCTCTGCCTGGAGCCTTCTCCCGCCAGCCTACCTGCCCAGCCCCTTTCACTAGCATCCTCCAACTCTTCCTTTGGAGCCCAACTTAATGACCCCTTCCTTGGGGACACTTCAGTGACCCAAAAATCAGGCCAGCCCCCTTGTTACAGGCACTCATGGCACAGGCTCCCGTCTGTTCCAGCACATTCTGCACTTCTAACTCTACCCACATTATTGGGCTAGTGGTGGGTGTCTGTCTTTTCACCAGACTCTCTGCTCCATGAAGGCAGGAACTGTGTCTGCTGGGCTCAAGATTGTGTCCCTGGGGTCTGATCTATATGAAATATTCAACAAAAATGTATGGAATGCATGAACTGCTGAAGAATGACTGCAGAGCTCTCTTCTGGCATTTAAGCCCAGAGTGACTCCATGGTGTGAGTGGCCAGGCCACAGGGGATAGGTGGCCTGCCCAGAGTCCACAGCTAGCATGGCAGACACTGGTGAACACCCATGCCCATGTCCAGGTGGCTTTCTGTCCTCTACTGCTGTGCTGAGTCCCACCTGTGGGCCTTCTTTCTTCTTTCAGTCATGGTGAGAGCCTGCCTGGTACCACTGTGGCCAAGGCCACAGATACCAGCTTTCTACAGAGCGACTTTTGACCCTGGCCCTGGACAGTTCAGCCCAGTCTTTTAGACTACAAATGACCTGCCCCACAGGAGGGAACCAGGGCTAGGAGAAGGTGGGGGTGCAGAACCAGCAGTTCCCATGCTGGGATGGACCTAGAGAACGGGCCGCTGATCGGATGGCAGGCCTGGGACAGCATCTCAGAGAAGGCTGGGCTGCACATTGTCTCATCTTGCCCTCTTTCAGGGAAGCAGGAGGGGAGGCGCTGCCGCGGCTTGGCCCTGCCCCAGCCCTTCGGCCACAGCCTTGCCAGGCTTCCCGGGGATTGACCTCTTCTGCCATGTGGCCACAGCATTTGTAAAGCCTTCCTTGTTGTTCTGTGGTTTTAAATAGCATCCAGCTCCTTGCTGCTGGCTTCCATGTTTGTCTCTCTAGCCCCAATAGCTCCATCTGGAGGCCCCACGGCCTTTTAAACTCACCCTGTTCAACTTGAAGTCATCGTCCTCCCTCCCCGCCCCACCCTTGACCTGCTCCTCTTCATCTCCACAGAGGCTCCTTCTGCTCCCCCAGGTGCCCAAACCAGAAACTGGGGAGTCATCCTGGACATCTTTTGCTCTCTCCCAACTTCCAGCTCCAACTCCATCCCGTCAATCTCCCTGTCCAGTCAATTTCCTACCTAAGCCTTTCTTGAATCCCTCAGTTTCTCTCCCGGCCCCCAGCTCTGCACAGCAGCCAGAGTGAGAGTTTGAAAGTGCAGTTTTACCCTTTCACTCCCCTCCTCTAAACACTTCAAGGGCTGCCTGCTGACCTCAGGACAGAGCTCGAACTCTAATGAGAGTTACAGGCCCTTTGCCAAGTGGCCCCTGCCTCAGTCTCCATGTTCACCTGCTGTCCTCACTCTCCTACCCCAGAATACCATGCTTGGGCCCTCTCCCTACCTGCTTCTCCCTCTCCTGCTCCTCCCTGGGCCTTTGCTCATCGCAAATGGGCCTTTGAAGGCTCCTCCCTGTGAAACTCCAGTCCAATCTTTAGTTCTGTCTAGAAAGTGTTTCCTCCAGGAAGCCATGCATGCCCACCTCACCACCAGATCTGGGAAGGAGGCTCCCCTCTGTTCCGTAGCCTCCTTCCCATGACAGCATTGATGAGGCTGCCTCACCACTTTCTGTTCCTTGTGAATCTCCTTACTCAAGTGGAAGACTTGTGGGGCAGGATCTTGCAGCCTTGGTTGCTACTGCACTCGCAGCACCTAGTCCTGCCGAGCACAGACACACAAATGCAAGGAGTGAACGAGGGCTGGAAGGAATCTTCGCAGCAGCTGCTCACTTCAACTTGAGTCTTCAGCTGCTTTGGGTAACATCCTCCTCCTTGCCTTGGCTCATTGTGCCTCCTGCAATTCTGTCTTACACCACACTGCCTCCTGGCTTGCAGCTTCTGATAAGGACAGCGCTGTCCTCTCTGCCCTTCCTCTCATCTCATCTTTCTGGCTAGATGATCTAGTTAATGGTCCCCAAACTGTCCCAGCAGTTCCCCATCAGTTCCAGATCACTTGTCTTTTTCCTTCCCTCTGAAACTCACCTTCTGGCTGTGGCTTCCATAATTTTGCACATTTAATTCCCTGGTGCTGTTCACTTCTTGCCTCCCAGGTTCAGCTAAGCCCCTGAAGTAATTTAGGTAACAGCTCAATTACCCCATCTCTCTTTTAATCTTTCCATTTCCATCACCACCTAGGAAGCAGTGAAAATGAGACAAGCAATGCATTTTCTGTCCAAACTTACTGCTCCCCTTGCAGTTCTTATCTCAGTTCATGTCATCAGCATCTACCCAGTCGCCTGAGATCTGAGCCTCGGAATCACCTTCTGCTCCTTCCTCCTCTCTCTGCTCTTTCCAGGAAGTTTCCAAGAGGATCTGCTCTCCTGTTGAGAAGTCTCTCAAGTCCATCCTTCTCTGGCCACAAGCCATACCCAGGCCTCACCATCTCTCTTTTGAACCAAGATTACCTCCTGCCTGGTCCTCTTACCAAAAGCCCCATATCCCCGCTCAACCATCAACCCACCTACCCATCCATCCCTTCATCCTTCAATCTGCCTTCCATGATCATGCCAAAACACATGTTGGTTATATCCTACCTCTGTTGAAATAACTTCCATGACTTCCCACTGCTCATAGCAGACATTCTTATTTATTTTAGAAACTGGGTCTATTACTCAGGCTGGAGTGCAGTGGCATGATCATAGCTCACTGCAGCTTCCACCTCCCGGGCTCCAGTGATCCTCCCACCTCAGTCTCCCAAGTAACTAGGACTATGGGTGTGTGCCACTACGCCTGGCTAATTTTTAAATTTTTTGTAGAGATGGAGTCTTGCTCTGTTGCCCAGGCTGGTCTTGAACTCCTGGACTCAAGTGATCCTCCTGCCTCAGCCTCCCAAAGCCCTGGGACTCAGGCGTGAGCCACTGCACCCGGCCTAATGCAGGCATTCTTAACTCTGGCTGCACATTAGGATCTTCTAGAGAGTATAAAAATATGAGTACCACGTGCTACCCTCAGATATACTGATTTTGTCTTGGATGGGGCCTGGGTCTTGGTGTTTTTTTTAAAAACTCCCCATGTGATTCTAGCGTACAGGACAGGTTGAGAACTACGTGGTCTGAAAGATAAGGGGTCCCACCCCCTTAGTCTGGCAGTGTCCCACACAATTGGGCCTTTAATCTGTATCCCCAGCCTCATGTCCTACAGTCCTCCACTAACACACTCAGAATTCCAGCTCTTCTGAGCTACTTCACTATATTTGTACCCACTGTTCCTTGTACCCACAATTCCACCCTCTCTCTGACTTCTGACCATTTGAAGAACTCCTACCCATCCTTCAAGACCCAGCACAAATGCAACCTTTTTTCATGGGTCTGTCTTCCATAGCATCTGCTACATGGCAGGCACGTTGCTGGGTGCTGGACATGATGACACAATGGAAATGATCCCTGCTCTCAAAGAGCTCACAGTAGGGTAAGGGGGAGAGATGGAAACTCCTTAGGTAGAAGTTCTCTAACTTGAGTATGCATCCAAGTCACCTTGAGGGCTTGTTAAAACACAGATTCTGGGCCCAGCCCTAGGGCTTCTGAGTACGTGGTTTGGGGCTGCCCTGAGAACTTGTATTTTCAAGTTCCTAAGTGATGCTGTTGCTGCTGGTTCAGGGGCCACACTGAGAACCACTGCCTTAGCGTGCGGTCAGGGGAGTGTTCTCTAGGGACGTATTGTCTAAGCTGAACCTCCAGTAATAGAAACAGGCTTTCATGAGAAGAGCAGGGACTGTGGTATTCCAGATAGAGGGAAAAGCGTGAAGGCTCCAGTGGGAATAGAAGGGGCCATGTTCCTGGTACCCAGATTGCACTAGAGAAGAACGATGCCTTTTGCAGCTTCTCCAGCAGAACCCATGCTCTGCGTGTGTCTCTGTTATAGACCGAACCACCTTCCTCTCTAATTCTATTTTTCTGATGCAGCCACTCAGCAGTGAGCCCCTCCAAGGCAGAGTGTGCATCACGGCCACCTTTGGGTGCCCAGAGCCCACCCAAGACCTGACACAGTAGATGTTGAGGGATTCTTAGTTAGTTGGGGTCTAATTGTAGTGTCCTGGCTTTTTCTGTAGGCTATAAGCTAAGGAGAAATCTGTTTGTTTCACAGCAGTGTTTTAAATGCTTCATCGTCCCCCCTTTTCCTTAGATAGTTCCCGTCCTTTATCTAAATCTAATTTTCTTCTCTCAAATTTCTGCTGCCTAGATAGATTTTTAGCACATTTGGTGAGAAAAAGAAAAATTCCTTGAATTCAAGGTAGCCCTCCCCCACCTACCTTCCCAAGCCCCAGGAGATAGGGAGAGATGGGTGGTGGGGGTTGGGTGGGGACAGCAGTTCAGAGGTCCTTCTGCTTGGCTTTGGGAAGGTGGATGTGGTCATAATGGGAGTCAGCAGAATTGCTGTATTAGTCCATTTTCATGCTGCTGATAAAGACATACACAAGACTGGGAAGAAAAAGAAGTTTAATTGGACTCACAGTCCCACATGGCGGGGGAGGCCTCAGAATCATGGTAGGAGGTGAAAGGCACTTCTTATATGGTGGTGGCAAGAGAAAATGAGGAGGAAGCAAAAGCAGAAACCCCTGATAAACCCATCAGATCTCATGAAACGTATTCACTATCATGAGAATAGCACGGGAAAGACTGGCCCCCAAGACCATTCCCACAACATGTGGGAATTCTGGGAGATACAATTCAAGTTGAGATTTGGATGGGGACACAACCAAACCATATCAATTGCCTTGCTCAAAAACGCTAATAGTGGGAGGCTGTGTTTTCTGAGAGCAGAACCTTGGCCAGCTCCGGGAGGTGGTCCACACTCAGGACAGGGGTGGGACAAGGCAGGCCTGGGGGGCCCTTGAGCTGCCACCTTAGGTGGTGGGAGGGCCTCTCCCCTCACATCCTGCCTTTCCAACATCTCTCTCCACACTGGAAAGGAGTCAGGGAGAGACTCCAGGTCAGAGGACAAGAGCTTTAGCACACGTGCCCTGCGTGGCAGGAAAAGGTTATTGGTTTGGTTTTGCTTTTGAATTGCCCTTTCTCTTCCTTCCTGGAGAACGGTGTATCCACCCTTTCCTGAGGCTCACAGAGGGGTCTTTGCAAATGCAGATGGTCCTCAACTTGACCATGGGTCGACTTCGAATTTTGAGAATTTACAGTGTTGTGAAAGTGATACACATTCAGTATAAACCATATTTTAAGTACACATAAAACCATTCTGTTTTTCACGTCCAGGATAGCAGTCAACTAATTACATGAGATATTCAACACTTTATTAGAAAATAGGCTTTGTGTGCAACGATTTTGCCCATCCACAGGCTAATGTGTTCTGAGCACGTGTAAGGTAGGGTAGGCTAAACTATGATGTTCCGTAGTTTGAGCTTACTAAATGCATTTTCAACTTAGGATATCTTCAACTTGTGATGGGTTTATTGGGATGTAGCCCCAAAGTAAGTTGAGGAGCATCTGCAGAGCCAAGAGACAGATTTTCTCTGGTCTCATTAGCATCCTGAGCTTTGGGAAACAATAGTGTAAGAATCTGTGTTTCTCAGACTTGAGTGAGTATCCGAATCCTCTGGAGGGCTTGTT
>NW_012106886.1:101552-112122 GCF_000951045.1 Mandrillus leucophaeus
GTCACCTTGAGGGCTTGTTAAAACACAGATTCTGGGCCCAGCCCTAGGGCTTCTGAGTACGTGGTTTGGGGCTGCCCTGAGAACTTGTATTTTCAAGTTCCTAAGTGATGCTGTTGCTGCTGGTTCAGGGGCCACACTGAGAACCACTGCCTTAGCGTGCGGTCAGGGGAGTGTTCTCTAGGGACGTATTATCTAAGCTGAACCTCCAGTAATAGAAACAGGCTTTCATGAGAAGAGCAGGGACTGTGGTATTCCAGATAGAGGGAAAAGCGTGAAGGCTCCAGTGGGAATAGAAGGGGCCATGTTCCTGGTACCCAGATTGCACTAGAGAAGAACGATGCCTTTTGCAGCTTCTCCAGCAGAACCCATGCTCTGCGTGTGTCTCTGTTATAGACCGGAACCACCTTCCTCTCTAATTCTATTTTTCTGATGCAGCCACTCAGCAGTGAGCCCCTCCAAGGCAGAGTGTGCATCACGGCCACCTTTGGGTGCCCAGAGCCCACCCAAGACCTGACACAGTAGATGTTGAGGGATTCTTAGTTAGTTGGGGTCTAATTGTAGTGTCCTGGCTTTTTCTGTAGGCTATAAGCTAAGGAGAAATCTGTTTGTTTCACAGCAGTGTTTTAAATGCTTCATCGTCCCCCCTTTTCCTTAGATAGTTCCCGTCCTTTATCTAAATCTAATTTTCTTCTCTCAAATTTCTGCTGCCTAGATAGATTTTTAGCACATTTGGTGAGAAAAAGAAAAATTCCTTGAATTCAAGGTAGCCCTCCCCCACCTACCTTCCCAAGCCCCAGGAGATAGGGAGAGATGGGTGGTGGGGGTTGGGTGGGGACAGCAGTTCAGAGGTCCTTCTGCTTGGCTTTGGGAAGGTGGATGTGGTCATAATGGGAGTCAGCAGAATTGCTGTATTAGTCCATTTTCATGCTGCTGATAAAGACATACACAAGACTGGGAAGAAAAAGAAGTTTAATTGGACTCACAGTCCCACATGGCGGGGGAGGCCTCAGAATCATGGTAGGAGGTGAAAGGCACTTCTTATATGGTGGTGGCAAGAGAAAATGAGGAGGAAGCAAAAGCAGAAACCCCTGATAAACCCATCAGATCTCATGAAACGTATTCACTATCATGAGAATAGCACGGGAAAGACTGGCCCCCAAGACCATTCCCACAACATGTGGGAATTCTGGGAGATACAATTCAAGTTGAGATTTGGATGGGGACACAACCAAACCATATCAATTGCCTTGCTCAAAAACGCTAATAGTGGGAGGCTGTGTTTTCTGAGAGCAGAACCTTGGCCAGCTCCGGGAGGTGGTCCACACTCAGGACAGGGGTGGGACAAGGCAGGCCTGGGGGGCCCTTGAGCTGCCACCTTAGGTGGTGGGAGGGCCTCTCCCCTCACATCCTGCCTTTCCAACATCTCTCTCCACACTGGAAAGGAGTCAGGGAGAGACTCCAGGTCAGAGGACAAGAGCTTTAGCACACGTGCCCTGCGTGGCAGGAAAAGGTTATTGGTTTGGTTTTGCTTTTGAATTGCCCTTTCTCTTCCTTCCTGGAGAACGGTGTATCCACCCTTTCCTGAGGCTCACAGAGGGGTCTTTGCAAATGCAGATGGTCCTCAACTTGACCATGGGTCGACTTCGAATTTTGAGAATTTACAGTGTTGTGAAAGTGATACACATTCAGTATAAACCATATTTTAAGTACACATAAAACCATTCTGTTTTTCACGTCCAGGATAGCAGTCAACTAATTACATGAGATATTCAACACTTTATTAGAAAATAGGCTTTGTGTGCAACGATTTTGCCCATCCACAGGCTAATGTGTTCTGAGCACGTGTAAGGTAGGGTAGGCTAAACTATGATGTTCCGTAGTTTGAGCTTACTAAATGCATTTTCAACTTAGGATATCTTCAACTTGTGATGGGTTTATTGGGATGTAGCCCCAAAGTAAGTTGAGGAGCATCTGCAGAGCCAAGAGACAGATTTTCTCTGGTCTCATTAGCATCCTGAGCTTTGGGAAACAATAGTGTAAGAATCTGTGTTTCTCAGACTTGAGTGAGTATCCGAATCCTCTGGAGGGCTTGTTAAAGCCCAGATTGCAGGCCCACCCCCAGAGTGCATGACTCAACAGGTCTGGAGTGGGATTGGAGAGTCTGCATTTCTAACCAGTCCCCAGGTCATGCTTTTGCTGCTGGTCTGGGAGCACACTTTGAGAACCCCTGCTTTAGCATCACATGCAGCTAGAGAGTGCTAATAACCTATCAGTCACTGCAGGACAAAGAGTTTATTTGTCTTGTAGGTACTTGCATTTTCCTTAACCCTTCCTCCTGAATACAGAATCTGAACCCTCTTAGCCCCTTTCCCAACAGCTCCATGGAGGGGCAAAGGCATGCGTTTCCAAGAGCCCAAGAGACAGAAGCCAATCCCTAGGGAAGAACAAATAAGTTAAGAACCCAAGAAAATTACAGGGGTTGAGGGAGGCAGAATGGGGGAGTGGAAGTATCTACTTTTTGTTCTTTCTATTGCATAGTCCCAGAAATCATACAAGTATAATATTTAAAACACAATTGGTTTAGTATTTCTTAGCCCCAGGGGAGGTAGCTTCTTCCCAGAAGGTAGAGGTACCTGGAGCAAGCACCACATTCAGTGGGAGAGTAGAACTGCATAGGCATCAAAGACCTGAGTTCTGGCCACAGTGCTGGTCTGTGACCTTGGAGGATCCCTTCAGCTGTTGCAGCCTGTTTCCCCAGCTGTATAATGTGTAACAACAAGACTGACCTTGAAGGGGCACCATGGCAGTCAAAAGAGCTGAGGTGGATGACAGCATAAACCACTGTTTGATTACAGTTCCAATGTAGCCAACCTGAGCTTTCTTGGTTTCCACAGGAAGGACCAGTACCTCCTCTCACCTGTGAACTGCTGGTATCTGGTTCTGCATCAGACCCGGCGGGAGAGCCGAGACCATGCCACCCTCAATGACATCTTCATGAACAATGTAATCGTCCGCCTCTCCCAGATCAGTGAGGATGTCATCAGACTCTTCAAAAAGGTGGGCAAGTAGGCTGCCCCGCATGTCGCAGGTCTTTGCCCCAAGCTGGCCCATGGTAACACTATACCAGCCAGGGTGGGATGTGGTTTGGAGACAAGGGAACAGGAGGGGCAGGTGCATTGAAGGATGCAAGTGGCTGAGGGCTGAGCCCGTTTGAACCCTGGATGTGCCTTTTAAAGAGTGTGTGGTCTTAGCCACTTCAGCAATCACTGCCACAAAAATAAAAACCTTTGCATGGCTAGGTAAGTAGTACATGTTCACTGTAGAAAATTTTAAAAAATGGAGATGAGCACACACACAAAAATTGAAATAACCTGAAATGGCATTGTTTGGAGATAATCACTTTGATATCCTAGGAATTTCTCTATGTGTACAAATGCAAATACATTTTCTGAGAGTGCTTAAATGTGTATATATTCTAGTGTACATATGCATTTTTTCCAAGTCAGATCATAATGCATATATGATTTTACTACCTGCTTATGTCACCTAACAAATTACATAACACTATATTACATTTTCTCACATCAATAAGTATATTTCTATAACATTTTGAATGGTTACATAGTATTTCGTTATATAGATGTACCCTAATTTATTTAATCTCTTATTGTTGAGCACTTAAGTTTATTTCTGTTATTTTACTCTTATAAATAACACTGCTGTGAGCTTCTTTGTCACACTCTCTGTTGCTTTCTTAGGATCAGTTTCTGCAGTGGGAATTTTAGAGTTGAAAGTATGCTCATTTTTAAGGCTTTTGACAGTGTACCTTATTGCCTTCAGAAAGGTTTCACCCATATAAACAATCAGAAGCTGAGTGTGGAAGGAGCACTGAGGTCTCTGTATCCCATGTTCCCTGCACAGTACCTGGCATATACAAGGTGCTGTGCAAATGTTTGTAGAACTAAACTCACTTTTGTGGATGTCAGTTTCCTTGTCTGTAAAATGGGCAAGTTATTTAGCCTCTGTGAAACTCATCCTCTTTGTCTATCCTGCAGGGTTAAGGTCAGCTACTTCCCGGGAGGGTGAGGGTTAAACAAATGGTGTGCAGGGAGAGTGGCATTATTACAAAGTGGTTTGGGATGTGGCCTCTGGGTCCAGAATTCTTAAGTTCTTGGGTTCTTAATCCTGGTTCCATCATTTATTAGCTGTGTATCATTGGGTTTGTTACTTCAATGCTCTGTGCCTCAGTTTCCTCATTTGTGAAATGGGGATAGAGATAAATACCCATGGGCAGATGGAAGGATTAACAGGCTTGTTGTTCCTGTGTACAGCATGGACAGCATCACCTGGCACTTAGTAAATGCTCATGAAAGCTGACTATTATTATGCAGATTTAAGGGACTGTTATTACCAAAAGAATCTAGCTCATCTCTTCTTGCCAGGTGCCAGTTTCAGGGGTTTGGTGACCTGAGATTGCTAGAAGCACAAAGAAGGGGACGAGTTGATTGAAAATATAATCATCTCTCCATGGTCTGCGTTTGGATTGTCCACTGTGAGGATTACTTCTATAGCAAAATTGTAATCGCAGGCTAATTTTCTCCTGCCACACAATATGCTTCTGGTCTCCTTCTGGGGTTGTGTTTATGAAATGTGGGCTAACTTTCATATTTGCATAAGCAAACATAATTAGGAAGGTAAATACAGTGCAAAGAAAAAAAAAATTACACAGTGCTTTGCAAAGCCAAACTGAAGTGATCCAGACGTCTGCAAGTTTGGGGTGTTGGTTCCATTCCCAGCCCCCGCCTGCTGCTGCTGTCACATCTTTTTTCCTGGGTGGGAGTGACTCACAGAGAAAGGGTCATCCAGGCCTTTAGGAAATGAAGGGTCTTTTTCCTGAGCTGAGCCCTGGGACAAGTGAGATAAATCTTTTCAGTTCTCATTTAGGCTGACAGCAGCCTGACTTGTGATGGAGGTTAACAGGGTGGAAAATAATGAAAAAAATGTCTACAGCTGAGCTCCTGGCTGCCTTGTTACCAGGCCTGTGCCTGTGGAACAAAGGAAATAACCCAGCCCACAGGGGTTTGGAGAGAGGCGCGGACAGAGCCTGGCTGTCTGACTTTGCACAGCACGGCCCCTTTGTGTTGCATCAGTTATACCTAATTTCGGAACGGTGGCCGGCACTCTTTACATAATAATAGTTCCCACAGACCTCAAAGCAACTATGGAGGCTGCTCTCTGGTCAGACTGGGGATCCTCACTCACTCCATTTTACAGGTGAGGAAGTAAAGTGTTGGGAGGCTGCAAGGAGAACCCAGACTTGGTTGCTTTGGGCCCCTTGTCATTACCAGCAGGAGGCAGCGTGGCTGGGCTTTTGGAGTTTGTTTCAGAACCGCCTATCACTGCACCCTGGGCAAGTCTCTCTGACTCTCAGTTTTCTCATCTGGGAAATGGAGATGGTAACAATGCCAACTTCACAGGGGGCCGCTTTAATACATAGAGGTGGGCCAAGTGTCCCCCAGGCCTGGTATCTAGTAGGTGCTTATTAAATGGTAGCTTGCCAGTGATCCCTAAGAACAGAAACCACTCCCCATGTCTAAGCTGGGGTCCTAGGGCTCTACCAAGCCACATTCTGGCAGTGAGGCTGCAGGAGATGGGAGCGGCTACTAGGCCAGGTGTCTGTCCTGTGCCTATCTTCTGGCCTGGGCAGCTGCCCCGCCTGCCAGCCTCTTACTGATGCGGGAGGTGGTTTGACTTCATAACTTACCTTTTCATGATTCTCTACTTCCCCTTTAGAAGTGGAGTCTGTTCTTATGACTAGAGGCAGCACTTCAAATTCCAGAAGCCCATGCACGTGGCCCTTGCTTTAAGTGTGAGATGTGGATCAGCCATAGTAAAATTAAACTGAATGAGATCCAGGAGGCCATCTTTAGTGATCAGGACTCTTACGATGGCAGACAGCAGAAATGCAGCTTACCCTGCTTTAAGAGAAAAAGGGATCTTACTAGTCATAAGCCTGGCTTCAGGCATGGGGGGCTTCAGGGGAACAAAGGATGTTACTAGAATTCTGTCTCTCTGCAACTCTGCTCCTGTTTTCCCTGTTTCCCTTTTTTTGGCGGGGGGGAGGCTAGGGGCTCTTTCATAGTCAGCCCCCCGCCATGTGATAACCAGAGGCCCCTGGCATCTCCAGGCTTACATCCTCTCTGCTTCAAGTCCCTTTTCACAGAATGGGATTTTTTGGTCTCTGATTGGTCCAGCACGGGTCACGTGAGCACACCCTGGGCTGCTTCTGTGGCGGCGGCGCTGCAAGGCTCTGCCTCACCAGGCCAGGAAACATACCCGTCCCTGAAGCCAGATGCACTCTCAGTTCCACCTGACCCATGGGACTAAGAATGGGTGAGAGGTGGTTCCCCAAGAAAAGTAGGAGAAATACAAGAAGAGGGGAGAAATAAAACAGGAGATGGCCACTGGACTCTCTTTTCCAGCCCTTTTATCATCCTCTACAGCAGCTGTACGCCTCTGCTAGATGTCCCTCAATAAAGAATGCTCCTTACCTCTCACAATAGCTCATTCCATGTGGGGACATCCGTGATCAATAGAAAATTCTCCCAAATGCCGAAATGGAATCTTGTAGTGTTTTCACCAACGGGTCCTGATCATCCCTAGAGGGCCAAACAGATCAGACCCACATCGAAACCTGTCAGTTGCTTGAAGGCAGGAATCATGACCATCCACCGGTCCTTCCTGCCTGTGGGCAGATGTCTCAGGTTCCTTCCATCATCCTCCTGGAATTTGTCTTTGTGTTCTGTCCCCATATCAGTCGCTCTCCCTGAGTCATGCTTCAGGTCTCCTCTGACTGACAGAAGTTACTATTCAGAACCAGTCAGAATACTCTAGGAAGGTCTGAGCAGCTCAGGGCAGAGCAGGGCTGTCCAGACACTTTATTTCTCATAATAAGACCCGTGAAAGTGTTTGCCTCTTTAATGATTGTTTTACCACATGATTGACACAGTGAACTCTCGGTCAGCAAAAAGTCCCAGGTATTTTTGTACCAATTGTTTTTTAATCTAGCCTTTGACTTCTGCTTTTGTGTTTCTTCATATTTACCCTTCTAAAACTTCGTTTTGTTAAATTCTGGTCAAATGGGATCAGTGTCCTTATTTGGGTGATTTTTCAAGCAGCAGGAGGGTAACTGCCAAGAGGTCCTAATTCCTCCTCTGTGGGAAAAGACTGTTTTGTAACTTCTCCATGTCTTCCTCCTCGGTGTCACCTTCTGTGTGTCAATTCTTTGGCCTCCTGTTTGATTCTTCTCTGTCTTCTTTGTGAGAGGTGGAAAGTGGGGCAAAGGGTTGAGAATAAATTCACAGTGAAAGTGCCCCTGGAGTTGGGCATTGGCATATGAATAAGAGCCTGCTGAATGGGGAAAGGAGGTTGGGAGTTCAGGGTCTGGAGAAAGGCAAGAGCCAGTGCGTAGAGTTTATTGTGATGAAGGTCGAAGGAAAAAACTCAGAACAGAGGCTGAAAAATGGCAGTGCACAACTGAGTTTGGCTCTGACGTATAATCGTCTTGGCCCATACTATGTTAAGAAAGATTAAGCTGACATTTAAGCATTTAAAGATTTCTCCTAAAATCACGATTTTGTGTTTCTTTTGGAAAATCAGAAGCTCTAACTATACCAGCCCCACGTGGACTCACACTTGGCATCAGCTGGCGGTAGCTGAGTGGCCGCCAGCCCCGCAGCCTGGGCACGCTGTCTCTGCCACTCCACTGACCCTGCTACCGTATTTTACCTGACGTGGTTCCTTGATTTTGATTCTCTGGCCCTTTGTACATTTGAGTTTGTGACCCCACCTTTAAACATTACCTAACTGTGGTTCTTAAATTCCAGCGTGCATCAGGATCACCTGGAGGCTTTATTAAATGCAGACTGCTGGGCCTCAGTCCCACAGTTTCCGATTCAGTAGGTTTAAGGTGGGGCCTCAGAACCTGCATTTCTAGCATATTCCCAGGTGATACTGATGCTTCTGGTCTGGGGACCATACATAGAGAATGAGTCCTAGTCCAACCTCCTTGTTTCACAGATGAGGAAACTGAGGTTCGTGTTTGGCAAATGCAGAGTCTGGCTCCAAACTCGGGTTTTCACCTCCAGCTCCAGGACCAAAGCCACTACCCCATGTGCTGCACCAGGTGGGAGGGTCAGTCCGCATCCCACTTGCTCTCCTTCTCCCCACTAACCGTTTCTGAAACTGGGTATTGAAGCCCATTCCATTTCCAGTCTCATTCTGTTTTCTTCAGCTTCCTTAACAATAGCCATCCATTATTCTATGCTCTGATGCCTGCGGAATCTAATTACTTGCCCCAGCCGTGATGTGAATTTGATGGTTGGAAGCTGTGGTGTTAGAAGGAAGCACTAATGAGGAAAGACTCTTTGCAGAGAAGCGAGGCCACGTGGTGGGCTTGTGTTTGAAAGCAGCCATTCACTGTGTGGCAACAAGGACTTGGTCTTGAGTGAGTTTTCTCGTTCCCGCCTCGAAGATGTCCATCGCATTTCATAAATAAATCAGGGCTTTTTGTGTTCCATAATTGCCTTGCTTTGTAACTGAGATCAAAAGCACCAGTGGCCTTGGATTCAAAGCCAAGTTTATATTTTATTTTTTGGTTGCATGAGAGAGTAGAGTGAGGGTGTGCATGCTGGAGGGTCCAGCTATGAGGCCTGCATGGGGAAGGAGAGGGAGAGAGCAGAGTGGGCACGCTGCCAAGGGATGAGGCGCCTTCAGCCAATCTCCACCGTCTCCCAGGGAGATGAAGTCGCGAACGGTCACTCTGCCAGTAGAGCCTGCTAAGCCGGTCATCACCAGGCACTCCCAACTCATTTAATAAACATATATTAGCACTAGCATGACAGTAGGTAAACAATAATTATAGATAACAAACAGTGAGCAAATGCCTGCAGTGTGCCAGGCTCTGGGCTAAGCATTCTATACACATTTAACTCTTCAAACCCAAGAGGAAGATGCTGCCATTATCCCATTTTACAGATGAGGAAACTGATGCCAAGAAAGGTGAGGTTAGGGTGTGTCCAACCCCAGAGTCCATACTCAGATCCAGATGTGTCCAACCCCAGAGTTCATACTCAGTGGTAAAGGCAGGCGCCAAAGAAGATAGAGCCAGGTGCAGTGGCTCACACCTGTGATCCCAGCACTTTGGGAGGTTGAGGGGAAGGATTGCTTGAGCTCAGGTATTTGAGACCAAAAACAGAGACACCCTGTCTCTACAAAAAATAAATTAGCCAGGCATGGTGACATGTGCCTATAGTCCCAGCTACTCAGGAAGTTGAGGCAGGAGGATCATTTAAGCCCAGGAAGTTGAAGCTGCTGTGAGCTGTGATCACTCTATTGCACTGGGTGACAGAGTGAGACCATATCTCAAAAACATTAATTAAAAAAAACTAAAGTAGATAGATAAACGACTCAGACACAATGCCCTCCTCTCCCTCAAGGAGCTTCCAGTGCAGTCTGAAAGCAGAGACAGGTGTGAAGCGGTAAGTCATTCAGATACAGCAGAAAGGGATGGTTATTGCCACAGAAGTTTGTTCAGAGGGAGGAGAACTTCTAACCTGGGATCGGGAAGGTTAGAGGTGGGGGAAGCAGCATTTGAAGCGGGCCCTTCAGAGTTGTCCTGAGCTACAGCGAGGAGGCTGAGCCTTTAAACCCTCATGTTGGGTAGTCATTGGATGTGGGTTCCCTCTAAAAGAGGTTGTGGGCTTGGGCAGATGATGCCTGTGCAACCAAGGCAGTTCCAAAGTGGCTGACACCTGAGGGTGTCCATTGGCAGCACTTTCCTGCAGCTGGGGAATAGGTTCCCCAGGCCTGAAGGGGATCTGAGTGGTGTGTCACAGCGCCCACAGCAGATGTGCAGGATTTAGGGAAAGTGGGAGACGGAATCCACACCAAAGCAGAAGCCAGTGGGAGGAAAATCTGCGTCCTGGATCATGAAGAGGTGGGTAGTCTAGTGCAGTGGCCAAGGCTGGGGCCGGACTCTGATTTCATCTCTGTCTTGCCACTTTCCTGCTGTGTGAGCTCTGCCTAATCCCTTAAACTCTCTCAGTTTTGTCACTTTCAAAGTGGAGCTAATAATAGCCTCCATCAAAAGGTTGTTGTAAGGACTAAAAAATTATGTAAAATGTCTACCCGGTACACAATAAACAATCTATAAATAATATTATAGCTATTAGGCCAGGCATGGTGGCTTATATCTGTAACCCCAGAGCTTTGGGAGGCCGAGGTGGGAGGATTGCTTGAGACCAGGAGTTTGAGACCAACTTGGGAAACATAGCAATACCCCATCTCTACAGAAAAATTAAAAATTAGTCAGGTGTGATGGTTCATGCCTGTAGTCCAAGCTACTTGCGAGGCTGAGGCTGGAGGATTGCTTAAGGCTGGAGGAT
Organism: Mandrillus leucophaeus; assembly: GCF_000951045.1. Taxonomy (NCBI): domain Eukaryota; kingdom Metazoa; phylum Chordata; class Mammalia; order Primates; family Cercopithecidae; genus Mandrillus; species Mandrillus leucophaeus. The sequence continues at coordinate 111,998 of NW_012106886.1, forward strand.
TGCTTAAGCCTGGGAGTTTGGGGCTGCAGCGAGCCAAGATTGTACCACTGTACTCCAGCCTGGGCAACAGAGAGAGACCCTGTCTCTAATATATATATAAAATATATAATTTATATCTAATATAT
>NW_012106886.1:112278-128070 GCF_000951045.1 Mandrillus leucophaeus
AAGGAAGATTTTTTCAGGGCATACAGGTTAAACAAAGGGTCAGAAATAAGAAAATATGCTCAGGAACCACTCACTAATTAGTTCTAAATGATGGTAGTCTTGTCTCTCCTTTTATAACCTCTAATTTCTTTTTCTTGCCTTATTGTCTTGGCCAGGACCTTCATCCAGTACAGTGTGGAGGGAAGTGACACCCTTGACTCTTAAAAGGCATGCTTCTGATTTTTTATCATTTAAGACAAAAACTCTTAGCAAATTAGGAATAAATAGGAACTCCGCCTGATAAAAGGTATTATCAAAGCCAACAGCAAGTCACGCTTGCTGCTGAAGATAATTCAGCAAGATGGCTGCTTAAAGATTAATATACAAAAGTTAATAATGCTTCTGTGTGCCAGCTACATCCAATTAGAAAATGTCATTTAAATGTATACATTAGAAAACAAGAATAATTGAAAACTGATGCCATTGCGGCTACAAATTAGCTGTATCACAGAAGTTTTGATAAGTGATGCTGTCATTGTCATTCATATATAAATATTTCATAATTTTCATTATAATTTCTTTGACTACAAATTATTCAGAATTAGGTTTGGGTTTTAAAAAAATTTCAAAGGTTTTGTTTTTAAAGGCTTCTTATTTTTAGTTTCTAAATTTATTGGATCATAAGAAAATTAAGGCAATAGAAATTTATTTTTGTTTTTTGTGTTTTGTTTTGTTTGTTTATTTTTTGAGATGGGTTTCACTCTGTTGCCCCTGTCTCTTATACACATCTAGATGTGTATAAGAGACAGCGAACTCCTGGGCTCAAGAAATCCTCTTGCCTCAGCCTCCTGAGTAGCTGGGACTACAGGGGTATGCCACCACACCCCGCAATTTTTTTTTCCAGTTTTTGTAGAGACAGGGTCTCACTTTGTTGCCCAGGCTGTTTTTGAACTGCTGGCCTCAAGCAATCCTCCCATCTCAGCCTCCCAAAGTGCTGGGATTACAGGCACGAGCCACCGCACCTCGCAAGGTTATGTGTTTTTTGGTGTTTGTTGGAGCATTGGCCTTATCAGCTATCAAGTCTTCCTCTGGAGTGATAGTCAGACATTACTAGAGCAGGGCTAGACCAACTGATCAATTGGACTGAAAAGAGCCCAGAAACAGAGCCCTCCGTATATGGAAACTCGGTCAACGACAGTGGTGCATTACGGGTCAGAGGGAAAAGGATGACTACTTAGTACATGGGGCTGATTCAACTGATTGTTTGTCCTTTTCTTATTATTTGTAAGAGCTGATTTTATACATACATATACATATACATTCCTCATGTGGAAAAATATAAGGCCTTTACCTTAGTTTACAGAAATATATTCTGGAAAGCTTAAGGTGCTAAAGGTAAAAAGCAACACTTCAAGACTTTTGAAAGACAATGTAGATTACATTTAATATTTAAAACCTTGGTATGGGAAAAGGCTGCTTAAAGAAAGCATTAAAAAGCACAACCATAAAAGAAAATATTGATTAATTTCATTATATAAAAATAAAAAAATCTTCCATACAACAATAAATAAATAGAAAATATGGCCAAGACCAGGAGAAGATATTTGGCATACACAGAATCAATAAAAAGTTAATACCCAGAATATAAAATCAGCTCTTACAAATTAATAAGAAAAGGAAAAACAACCCAGTAGAAACATAGTTGTAAGTGACTCACACCTGTAATCTCAGCACTTCAGGGGCTGAGGTGGGAGGATTACTTGAGGCCAGGAGTTGAACACGAGCCTGGGCAATATAGGGAGACCCCGACTCTACAAATAATAATTTTTGTAAAATTAGCCAAGTGTGGTGGTGTGTGCTTGTGAGCTCAGCTACTCAGGAGGCTGAGGTGGGAGGATCTCCTGAGCCCAGGAGGTCGAGGCTGCAGTGAGCTATGATTATACTACTGCACTCCAGCCTGGGCAACTGAGCAAGACTCTGCCTAAAAAAAAAATTAAAAAGTGAAACTTAAATGATCAGTGATATAAGAAAAGATGCTCATAATTACTGGTAATCAGGAAAAGGTAAAAGAAAACAAAATGAGATACAATCTGACTCCCAGTTGGTAGGTAAAACAATCCTAAGTGCTGGCAAGAATGTGGAGCCTCAAGACCCTCATACATTCCCAGTAAACATGTAAATAAGTCCAGCTCCTTGAGAGAATAATCAGGCAGTATCTAGTAACAGGGCAGGAAGGGGTACAGACCTTTTGACCCGACAATTTTACTTCTAAATATAACCCAAAGATATTCTAGCATATCTGCACACACACAAAACTGTATGAGAATGTTTGCTGCAGTGGTGTTTCCAATAGAGAAACAGAAATAACCTAAATGTCCATCATTAGGGAAATGGTTAAATAGGCTGTGGGTAGTTGCATCATGGAATCTTATACGATAGTGAAGATGAGCTAGATCTACAAGTATCAATGTGAATAAAACTTGAAAACTTAATGTTGGGTGAAAAAAGTAAGGTACAGTATGATGTTTTTATAAAATTTGGAACACAGATGAATACTTTATATGGTTCATATGGTTAGACACCTGGCTGAAATAAAGCTATGCAAATGTAGAATGTGTAAGAATACGCAGCAGTCTCAGAATTGTAATTGAGGAAAGAGGGAGCAAGGAAGGAGACCAAGAACATTTCCAGTGTATCTATAACATTTTGCTTCCTAAAAATAATTTTGAAGCAGAAATAGCAAAATGTTGTTATCTAATTTGAGTGGTGTGTTCCTGGGTGTTTGTTATTGTTCTCTCTCCTTTTCTGCATATTTTAGATGTTGGAAGACTGAAATTAAAGATAAAAATAAGGAAAGTGAGGTTGGAGACAGGTCGAGGAAGCCTTTGGGTGTCAGAGTGAGAAGCTGGGGTTTATTTTCTAGACATTAGAGATCCACTGAAGGTTCTTGAATAGAGGGGTGAAATGATCAGAGACAAGTTGAAGGATGATTAATTTGATATGGTATGTTTAATGGCTTTGAAAAGAGATTTTGGATGGACGGTGCACGTTATTATACATATACACTTGTATATATACACTTGTGAAAGATAATGGGGCCTGGATCAGGGAGATTGATACAGGAATGCGAAGGAAGGAAGGAAAGGAAAAATGGATGAATGGATGAGTGGGTTGATGGATGGATGGATGGATGAATGAATGAATGGATGAGTGGATGAGTGGGTTGATGGGTAGATGGATGGTTAAAAGAAAGGATGGATGAATGCATGGGTAGGTTGATAGATAGATGGGTGGATGGATAAATGGATCAGTGGGTGAGTATATGGGTGATATGGGTGAATAGGCAAATGGGTGGAGAGGTGGATAGATGGGTGAATACATACATAGAGACGTTTTTGAAATGCCAATGCAATCCTCATTTACATCCTGTCCACAAATAATTCAAGTGAAACAGAAGATCAGGTTATAAAATGACAAGGAGGTTAAAGTGATGTCTCAAGTCAGTGATTCAATGGTAATAAGTGATCAATAATGCTTTGAAACCAACAAATAAACCTAACAACATCCATAGTCATCTTGAAGATAAGTAGAGTGGGAGGAAGCAGCTCAAAACTGAGCAGCTTCAGGTTTTCGTAGATACTGGCTTTTCAGGAAGACAGCCCTGTCACTTCCCATGACATGTATGCAGGCTTTCATCTTACCCTCAACCATAGCTCCTGATCTGTGAGTGACTCTTAGAGAGAGAGATATATATAATATATATATATAAAATCTCTAACATCGACGTCAGGGACACAATCAAGAAAGATTACTCCTGAGTATGTGAGTATGTTCTGGGCCCACAGAGATTCAGCCCAACTTTCCACACCATCCCCAGCTACCTCGGCTTGGAAGCCAGGGTGGGGCAGGATTGAGTAACAGATGACAGGAGATTCTGCAAGATGGCACAGGGCACTGTATGTTTTCCGACATTTATGATGATCTAAAGCAGAGCTATGTAAATATCAATATGTTTTCTATACTAAGGCAGAAGAGTATTCATGTTTTATAATTATTTTTACAAGTTTAGGGAAAGAAGACCTTAAAGGTGCTTAGAGTGCTAACTTTCCGAATGGAGGCAACTCGGTTGAGAATATCACATTCACTAGCTCTATGGTCTTGGGCAAATTACTCACCCTTCCTGAGCGTCTGTGTTCTAATCTTCAAAATAGATTCAACAATCGTGCCTCGCATAAAGGGCTGATCTTAGGCTTACATGAGGTATTGTCTCATAAAGCAGTTAGCATTGTGCCTGGCACATGCCAAGAGATCAAGAAACAATAACTATTATTGTTATTATCCACAATGGTATGTATTATAAGTACATTAGTAGTAATTATACTAAGAATTATTATTAATAAGTATTACCATTATTAATAATATTTAGTATTATCAGTAGAGATCCAGAAACTTCTACCATGACCATGTCAGGTCACTTTTCATAACCATTCCAAGGTATCCTTGGACTTCCTCAGGCCTGTTATGTAAAGCAGTTCTGAAAGTGAAGCTTTCAGCATAAACAGGGTCCCAAAGCAAGGCTGGGAGTAATTGCAGGGAAAGGAAATGCTGGCCACAGTGCTAGACTCACTGCCTCCGTGCATGCCTGGGCTCCTGGGTGTGCATGAGTGGGGCTCACCACTGCCAAGAATGTCCAAGTGGTTCCAGGGCCTTCCTGCTTCTTTGCAGTCTGATATCCCAGCCCTGGCAACAGTAGGAAGAACTAAGGACTCGAATCTGCATTCTTAAAAAATGAGTAGATGACAACATTTGGAGTTCAGCAACAGGAGGCATAAATTAGTGTGGGAAGGGAAGGAGAATAGGGAGGAGTCCAGGAGCAGGGAAAGGAAGAAAATGGGAGGCAGAGGGAAAGAATAAAAGGATTAAGATAGAGGGTGGGCAGGAACCCGGCTAAGGAGGATGTTTGAAAGCAGAGGTTCGCACCCGGATGGAGAGCCGACGGCCCGGTTATTGGCAACCAAAGCCCTGGCTAGGAATGGGAGTGAGCCATTAGCTGTTGGAGCTGCTGTGTTCGGGGGCTGACCTTCCAGCACAGGCTGGAGAAGCCTGATCCTCTGAGACACGCCTTTTAAACCTTTGCTTTGGAAATAAAAACACAATCGCTTTGGGAGATGGCCCGTGCTTACATATATCATGTATTTAAATAGGGAACATCTGTGGGTCTCAAGTTTTGTGATTTGATGAGAAAACAAGCCAGAGTGTGGAGAAGCAGTGGGTAGGATCTGTCGGCATTTAGGACTGAAAGAGACAAAGGATTTTGTTGTTGTTGTTGTTGTTGTTGAATTGTGTTTGTTTCCTGTTGTTGTTTTTGAATCCCAGAATTAGGAAAATCATGAAATGTCCCTAAGAGTAACCCAACATGAGAACATCTACTCAAGCAAAGAGTGAGAAAACAGAGACAGGGGCTGGCTGAAGAAGCGTTTGATGAGACAGGAGAAGAGCGGCCCAACACAGATAACTGAGAGTTAACAAAGGCCACCTGTCTTACTCCTGCATTACAATTTTCTAAAAGATTGTTTAGGATGGTCTCATTGGGAGAAATGAAAGGGGTATGTGTGTGTGTATGTGTGTGTGTGAGGTGTTGTTCTTAAAACCCAACATTTTAAGATGGTATTATATTTTAGACATAGAGAGTGACATTAGCTCTGGAAATGACCCATCTTTGAGTTAGTTTGAGGGAGATAGACACATGCCCTTTAAAAACAGAGTTTTTTAGGCCAGGTGTGGTGGCTGATGCCTGCAATCCCAGCACTTTGGGATGCTGAGGCAGGTGGATCACCTGAGGTCAGGAGTTCAAGACCAGCCTGGCCAACATGGTGAAAACCCGTCTCTACTAAAAAGACAAAAATTAGCTGGGCCTGGTGGTACATACCGGTAATCCCAGCTACTTGGGAGGCTGAGGCAGGAGAATCCCTTGAACCCGAGAGATGGAGGTTGCAGTGAGCTGAGATTGCACCACTGCACTCCAGCCTGGGTCTCAAAGCAAGACTCCATCTCAAAACAACAACAACAAAAGAAATAGAGCTTTTCGAATGTAACTCATAAAGTCCTAGGACCTACTATGAGGTTTTTGAGAGTTTTTCCTAAAAAGCATGATGATCCCTGCATTGAAACCAAAATCAAATCATACAGGGCAAGATTTTCATGGCAAAGGAATTGATTTAATTCAGAGCTGTGTGTGTCAAGAACTTTGTCAGCTGATTTCATCTTGACATGAATTAATATTTGCTTGATTTTTTTTTTCAAAGAAATAAGGGTCAGAGGTGACCATCCTTTACTCCTCTCTAGTTTCCTACTGTTCCTGCACAATGATGAGCTCATCCGCAGGCATTTACAGAGCGCCTTTTGTATGTAGGTGTTTGTAATCGGCATTGTGGGACATTCTCCGAAGCCAGGGTTCTGGTCTTTAGGGAGCATGTGCTCTAATTGTTGGGAAATTAGTCCTTTTGCAGGAACTCTTTGAAAACTGATGCTTGGTGGAGGGTTTTCAGAAGGCCGTCTCATTCAGTGGTCATTTTGGTATCTACAGACTGACATAAGCATGGATTACCTTAGTATGCTTTCAAATAAGCAAAAATGAAAATGTATGGTATCCTATAAACTGATGAAATACAGAAGTGAATCTTGTTTAGGCACCACTAGATCTAGGGACTGAAAGGCTCTGGCTGTCTGCCCTAGTGGGCCTGGTACTACAGGCAGTGCAGTACTCCTGATGACCCCTTTAGCAACCCCAGGGGAGAGATGATCTGAGACTGTGGTTATGAGAAAGCTCCCAGGGATGATTCTTCATTGACTTAGCCTGGAACATGTGTTTGTCTCTGATCTGATCACTGAAGGCAAGGAGCTGGAGCCTGGTCAGACCCTACCCCTGCCTGATGATCTTGTGTGGCCAGGCAAACAGGAGCCTGTTTCACCTACATCTCATCTTCTGTTAGCAGAAGAAGGAGGAAGGGAGAAGCAAGACATGGCCATCATGGCTGGTTTATTCCTAGCAGAGAAGGTGGGCTAAAGAGGATGAGATCTGCTTGTAAGTTGGGGCAAGGCCCAGAGATGCAGATTTCTGCGCAGGTGATGAGAAAGTGCGTTGGCCAGGTAGGTGATGTCTGGAGGGCAGGGCCTCCTTTGTATTTTCCTTGTGGTCTGGACTCATCTCCATTACAGCCTTGTGATGACTTTTTTTCACTGTGGGTCTGCATCTTGAACTAAGTCCTAAGGAAGTAGATCATAGTAAGTTGCTATGAGTGCCAACTTTGGAGTCAGACCAGTCAAAAAGCTGAATCTTGTCTCTGCGGCTTTCTAGCTGTGCAACCCTGGAGAAGTTGCTCAGCCCTTCTGAACCTCCAGCCCCCCCACCCTGCTTATCTGTCAAGTGGGAATAATTATAGCAGTTCCTGTAAATATTTAAATTAGATAATGCATGGGAGTGACATTGGATAGTATTCAACAAATGGAGTCAGGCGCTGTGGCTTATGCCTGTAATCCCGGCACCTTGGGAGGTTGAAGCAGGCCAATCAGTTGAGCCCAGCCAGGAGTTCGAGACCAACCTAGGCAACATGGTGAGACTCTATCTCTACAAAATTAAAAATATTAGCCAGGCATGGTGGCATGTGCCTGTGGTTCTAGCTACTCGCGAGGCTGTGGTGGGAGGATCACTTGAGCCCAGGAGGTTGAGGCTGCAATGAGCTATGTTTGCACCACTTCACTCCAGCCTGGGTGACAGTGAGACCCTGTCTTTAAAAAAAAAAAAAAAAAGAAAGAAAAAAAAGGAAAAATGCATTTTTTAAAAAACAAAACAAAACAAAACAAATGGGAAGTGCTCCATAAATGGTAACTGCTGTTGATAAAACAGTGCTTAAGAGGAGGGACCGTGTCTCATTCAGCTTTTTGTCATTAGTGCCTAGTTTAGGCTGGTATATACTGGGTAGTCAATAAACACCATGTAAATGGAATCAAAGCTAGTGAAACATGGACCGCAGAGGGACAAGAGGCCACCCCTTTCCTGAGAGGCCCCACTAGTGTCTGCTCATAAACTCAAATACCTCTGTGGGCTATACGGAGGACATGGCTGGGTGGAGGGAGAAGCTGGGCACTGTGGTCACCTGGACCAGCAGTAGCACAAACTCGGACCGAAGGGGCCACCATACTTGAAACAGGGGCTTGGCATTGCTGGATCTTCTAGCATTACCAGAGACGCTGAAAATCAGGACTCGTGCAGGAAATTTCCTGAGTTTTCAACACTGGGAAAGCATCCAGATGTTCTGAAAGCACTGAATGGCCAAACAAAACATGTCTGCAGCCAGAGAAGCTGCCACTTGGAAGCCTTGGTCTAAGGCACTATTTCTCAATCGGCTAGGAGAGGGGGAGTTTTATCCCCCAGGGAACATTTGGCAATGTCTGGAGGTAATTTTGGTTGTCACACTGGGGGTTGGGGGTAGGGAATGCTACTGGCATCTCACGGGTGGAGGCCAGGGATGCTCCTAAACATCCTCCTATACACAGGACAGGGAATGCCTGGCCCTAAGGGAGCTGAACTGGCTTTAGCTACGGGCAAAGAGGCAAAGGAACTAGGCAGGGCTGGGGTTCCCTGCACTCATGGTGACTGGCCCTTGAGGTTGGTCAGCCTCATTTTACTGGCTTATTTGAGCATGAAAGACAGGGCTGTGCTCCATCAACCTGGGGGAGGCACAGCTACCACGGCTGAGCCCTCTTTGGCCCCATGTCACTGTTTTCCACTGTCCACATACTCCCTGTGCATGAAGGAAGCAGCCTGCCACCCCGACCCCTGCAGGCAGGAAAGTAATGTGGAAAATGTGGGCAGTGAGAGCGAATACATGATCACTTGGGTTCCTAAGGGCTGGGTGTGGTGTCTGCTGGAGATCACAGGGTTTGGGCTTCCTGTTATGGTGAAAAGTTTCGTTTGAGTTCCTCATTCAGTAGTTTCTGGAACCATAGTTGAGAATATTTCCCTTCCCAATCAGCCCCAGCCAAAAATAGAAAGAATGCCTTTGAGTCCTGTGCAATTGAATATTTACTCTGTGGCCAGCCCAGGGCTTGACGCTGGGGAGTTGGTGAGCAGAGAGGCCTGGGCAGGTTCCCTCTGGCGGCTTACAGTCCTGGGGAAGAGACACAAGAACCCGATCTCCAGCTCTTCCCATTCAACGCACCCTCCAATCACTGGTGTCTTCACCTTCCTGAAGCATAGCCCTGGTCATCTTAAACTTCTGCTCAACAACCCCCAGTGGCTCCCAGTCCTGCTCTGAAGGAAGCCTGCACTCTATCCACCTCTGTGATCTGACCCAACCTCTGTCTCAGGCTTATCTCCTGCTCACCTGTTGCCGATCTTCTCTCTTCGTGAACCAGTCTTTTCACCATCCCCAATCTCCGTGCCCCCTGCCTAGAAGGCTGTCTCTGGCCATTCATGCAAGCTAAGGCGGCTCTGGAAGTATCCCCTCAATCCTCTTCATCACTTTATCTCACATCACATCATCATTAACTCTTGTATGGCCCTTTCCACTTCCTGCCTTAGAATTGTGTTCTTGACTCTACCCCAGCAAACTGGGAGATTCTTAAGGGAAGAGTTGCTAAAAAATTCGATTCTATATTCCCTTCTCTGGGCAACTTCCTAGCCTTGTCCTTGGCATCTCGCGGGTGTTGATTCAGCCTGTACTGCTATTTCCCCGGGACTTCATCTGTGCCCCATATGGTGCTAGGTGCTGCCATGTGTGTTATCTCTTTTCATGCTCATAGGGACTCCATGAGACCCATGACATCATCTCACTTTTACAGATAAGGAAACTAAGTCTTAGAGGAACTGTCACTTCCTTCATTCATAGATTCATTCAGCAAACACATATATATACACACACATATATATGCATATACATATAATATGTATTTTATATGTATATTTATATTACATATGTATATATGTATTGCATATGTAATATACATATATGTATATGTGTATATATGTATACATATATAATATACACATACATATAATATGTATTCATATATGTATATGTATATATGTGGGTATATATGTGTATATATATGTACACACATATACATAAATATACACACATACACACACACATATATACACACACATATGTATGGGTTTTTTTTTTTTGAAACAGAATCTCATTCTGTCACCCAGGCTGGAGTGCAGTGGCATGACCTCAGCTCACTGCAATCTCTACCTACCGGGCTTAAACGATCCTCCCACCTCAGCCTCCCTAGTAGCTGGGAACACAGATGTGTGCCACCACACCTGGTTAATTTTTTGTATGGTAGAGATGGGGTTTCACCATGTTGCCCAGGCTGGTCTCGAATCCTGGGCTCAGGTCATCTGCCTGCCTCAGTCTCTCAAAGTGCTGGGATTACAGGTGTGAGCCACCATGCCTGGCCAAGCAAACATATTTAATGAGCATGTACCATGTGGCAGGCTCTGTTGCATTGCAGAAATGCAGGAATAGAGGAATAAGATACTGCAGATTGGGTCCCCCAGGAAGCAGACCCTGGGACATCTGAATTTAGCTTCTAGGAGAATGATGAAGGAGTGTTCTCAGGATGAGCCACTTGGGAAGGCAGGTGAGGCAGCAAGGTGAGGTCGAGCTGTGATGCGGGCTGCCTTACTAGAAGTCCTAGCTAGCCCGGTGGGGAGCTTTTTTAAAACTTTTGTTTTCAGTTCAGGAGTACATGTACAGGATGTACAGATTTGTTACATAGGTAAACGTGTGTCATGGGGGTTTGTTATACCAATTATTTTATCACCTAGGTATTTAGCCTTGTATCCATTCGTTATGTTTCCTAATCCTCTCCCTTCTCCCACCATCCATCCTCTGATAGGCCCCAGTGTGTGTTGTTCCCTTCTATGTGTCAATGTGTTCTCATTATTTAGGTCCCACTTATAAATAAGAACGTGTGGTATTTGGTTTTCTTTTACTGTGTTAGTTTGCTAAGGATAATGGCTTCCAGCTTCATCCATATTGTGAAGGACATTATCTCATTCTTTTTTATGGCTGCATAGTATTCCATGGTGTATATTGTACCATATTTTCTTTTTCTAATCTATCATTGATGGGTATTTGGGTTGATTCCATGTCTTTGCTATTGTGAATAGTGCTACAATGAACATACACATGCATGTGTCTTTATAACAGAATGATTTATATTCCTTTGGGTATATACCCAGCAATGGGATTGCTGGGTTGAATGGTACTTCTCACTTTAGATCTTTGAGGAATCGCCACACTATCTTCCACAATGGTTGAACTAATTTACACTCCCACCAACAGCGTAGAAGCAGGGAGTTCTGAAGATGGAATGACTCCTCAGAGCTGTCTGAGTTGAGACAGGAAGAGGCTGACCTCGATGCCCCACTGTGGTCAGTCTTTGGGTAAGGGCCACACTCAGAAGGAGGTGTATACTGGTGCCATTTTGTCCTCTGAGGCCATCCCTGTAGGGTGCTCTCAGCTGAGGGCTGTCTGCCTGCAGCACTCCCAGCAGATGGAAAATCTGAGCATTCATTGCCAGAGAGAAAGTCTCTTTGCCCTTATGGGGCTGACATAGAAGCAGGGGAAACAAATGATAAATGAATGAACAAGTAAACAAACAAGATCGTTTACAAGTGCAGAGAAGACATAACAAGGTGCTCATTTTACAGTCAGGAAAGCTAAGATGCCAAGAAGTTGAACAACTAAAAGCCCTGCCTCCAAACCAGGTCTCTGTGGCCCCCAAAGTCATCCCCTCTGCTACCCAACAGGCCTGTGCTAGTCATGTAGAGTTAGCTTGACTCAGAAGTCAAGCTAAGGAGCTAGGGCTTGATTCTATAGACGATGAGGAGGCTTTGGAGGAATAGGATAAGTCCATTTCCAGGAAATTTCACTGAAACAGGCCTGCAGAACAAGAGCTCAAAGAGACAAGAGCTAAGGATTTTGGTAAGAGGTGCCTCTTAACAAAGTGATCTGGATCTACAGTGATGATGTGCTTGCTATGGGAACTGGTGGTGGAAAATAGGACTGAATCCCTTAGGATGCTTTTGGCTGCAAGTAACAGAAAACCCCAGCTGAAAGTGACTTGATCAATAAAGCTACAGAAGTGGAAATTCACTGTGAGGCTGGTTCTGGGTTTTCAGTCCAATCAATTGTCCAGAAGGTCATTACTCCTAAGTCTGCTTCCTCTTTTGGTTCTAAGATGCCTGCTGGTAGCAACTGGGCTGCATGCATTTCCCCTTCCTTCCTTCCTTCCTTCCTTCCTTCCTTCCTTCCTTCCTTCCTTCCTTCTTTCGCCAGCACTCAGTAGAAAAGCTAAAACTTTTCATTTGACCATAGAAGTCTTTCTCTTCCATCCAGTTAAGTCACATACTCACCTTTGGACTAATAACACATACCAGAATCCACCGTCTTGAGTTGAGATAGCCTCCAGCTTCCCTTGAAGAACTCTCCTGGAGGAATGAATTCCTGGGCACATTCACGGCTCTCTTAGGAAGTAGGAAGGGCAAGAATGGATACTGGGAAGTGGGGAAGGCCAGCTTGCCTGCTATTCAGAACAAATAATTGGGCAGTTTGCAGGCAGGACCCAGTAACAGATTGGATTGAGAAGGAGGAATTAAAAAAAGTATCAAATAGAATTCCTAGGTATCCAGTGACAAGCCCAGAAAGATACTATCCCATTGACCAAAATCGAAGGGATGGGGGAATAGTTCATCTTTGGATAATTTGAGTTTGAGGGGATGAGGGGACATCTAGACCATACTGTTTTGCAGCAGCTAAGGATACAGGTCTTTGAGCTTGGGCTGAAGGTCTCCTGGGCAGGACAGAGCCCAGGAGAAAGGCCTGGGAGATTATGACATGGCTTCTGGTAACCAAGAAGTGGGAGCTGAAGTCAGGAGCATGTGAGGGAGCCAGCTGCAGCAGGGACCAAGAAGGGAAGGCTGGAGGGAATTCTGAAGACAGGACTCTTCCCAGCAGAACTGCCTCTAGGATGGGGTCCTGCCCATATGCACAGTGACAGCACACAAGGATATTCACTGCATCAATGTTTGAGATAATACGATACTAGAGGCAATGTAAATATCCATCCCTAAGGAGCTGGCTAAATTAATTATGATGTTTCCGGTATATGGAATCCCAAGCAGCTGTGCAAAAAAGGGGATATAAGAGTTACGTGATGGAAAAATCTGTCAGAGGTATCGTTCAGTGAAAAAAGCAAGATGCAAAGGGTGTATGATATGCTCCCATTTGTGTTAAGAGAGAACATATGATATGCAAATGTATGCTTGTTTATTCATAGATTATTTCTGGAAAGTATCAGAAGAAATTTTTCATAACAGTTGCCTCTAGACAAGGAGGAGCTTGGGAGACCTATTCTTTCCATTTTACCTGCTGGCCGTTAGAATTTCTTTAACCACGTGCCTTTATTACCTATGTAAAAAGTTAGATCATAAAAATAAACACATAAGAAATAGGGTCTTGGGTATCAAAGGTGTTGGGGAGTTTGAGGGCCACGAGGAGGCCACTGGAGAGTGTCAGAGAATCTGGAGTCAGCAGTGATGGGGAAACATCAGGGGGAGGAGCCACAGGGGAAACTGAGGCACTGATTGTTCACTTGAGAGAATCATGGAGAATAGGAAATGGGGATAGCTAATTGGGTTCATAGAGCCCACAGGACACTGTTGAAGGCCCATAGAAATCACAGGACACTGTTGAAGGCCCCCAGTGAGCTCTGCACAGAAGGTTCTGCACACCCTCTACTGCAGTTTTGCACTGGGTCACCTTTCTTTACCTCTCGAAGCTGGAGGGAGGTCTAAACAGGTCTCTGGAATTGCCTCCGAGGTTTCTGCTGTCTGTTAAGGGGTCTGGCACAAGCAGAGACCACCTTCAGAAAGGTGATTCTTGGCAAGCCAGGCCTGAAAGCTGAGAGAAAGGGCTGTGGGAGGTGAGGAGAAGGAGCCTGAGAAGGCATCATTCTGATACTAAGCCTTCATGAGCTACTGCTGGGTTCAGAGGCTTCTCACCTCTGCAAGGGTGGGAGGAAGACTGGTCTTTGCCCATCAGCAGCTGGTCCAGCTATGAGGCTGAAGGAGCTGGGAGGGAGAGCAGGAGGCTGCAGCTGCTCAGGGAGCCGAGATCATGGCTCCCATTTTCAATACAGAAACTTAACATGATGGTCTGGGCAAACAGGAAGAGTATCTTGGTACTTTTAGGTGGCTATAATGAAATACCATATACTGGGTGACTTATAAACAACAGAGATGTATTTCTGACAGTGCTAGAGGCTGGGAAATCTAAGAGCAAGGCACTGACAGATTTGATGTCTGGTGAGAGATTGCTTCCTGGTTCATAGAGGGCAACCTCTTGCTGTCTTCACATGGTGGAAGGGGCAAGGTAGCTCTCTTGGGTCTCTTTAAGGGCATTGTATTAGTCTGTTCTTACATTGCTGTAAAGGAATACCTGAGGCTGGGTAATTTGTAAAGAAAAGAAGTTTAATTGGCTTACAGTTCTGCAGTCTGTACAGGAAGCATAGCACAGGCATCTGTTCCTGGTGAGATCTCAGGAAGCTTCCAATCACGGTAGAAAGTGAAGGTGGAGCAGGCATTTCATATGGCAGGAGTGGGAGCAACAGAGAGAAAGTGGGAGGTGCAGGTGCCACACACTTCAGAATACACCAAGGGGATGGCACTAAGCCATTCATGAGGGATCCACCTCCATGATCCACACATCTCCCACCAGGCTCTGCCTCCAATGCTGGGAATTCCATATCAACATGAGATTTGGCACGGACAGAGGTTCAAACCATATCAGGCACTAGTCCCATTCCTGAGGGTTCCACCCTTATGACCTAATCACCTCCCAAAGACATCACCTCCTAATACCATCACATTGGGAGTTAGGATTTCAAAATAGGAATTTTGAGGGGGACACAAACATTCAGATTATAGCAGAGAATATTTACCAAAATCATAATCACAATCATAAATAAAATAACAAAGAATTCTAGACTTTTCAAGTTGCATGGAACCTAGAGGTAATTTTCTCATTGTTTTCTGAATTGTGTCCTTAAATATCATGAAAGCCAATTCTGAACTGTGTCCTTAAATATCATGAAAACCACAGAACTGTGGTCAATGAAACTGCATACTACACCTCCTTCCTAGAAAATCTGCATGCAAGGAAGGACATTAAAGGCACTGAGAAGTCCTGCATTAAGAAAACTTGTCTACCTTTGTTCAACTAGCTTTTTTCCCAAATGCATGTAGTCTTAGAAGCTCCTGCCCCCCTTTTTTAGCATAGCATATAGCAGTGATCTTCAGATCATGCTTTGGAGAGTATTGTTTTAGTTTAAGCTTTTTATTTGATAGGTGAGGTAGCTAAGGCTCAAAAGGGGAAGTGATTCTCCAAGGCTACACAGCCAGCTGGTAAAACAGTGGAAATGAGATGCTAGATCTTTTGCCTTGTGCCCCCAAGGCCTTTCTGCCAACCTGTACTGCTCCTGTCCCTCATTGGAACAGACACCTTGACAGTGTGGACCTGCCACTGTGTCAGGATCCAGGCAGTGGTAAGACGAGATTAGGCAGACCAGGGGACCAGCACAGGTGAGGGCCAAGCTGAAATTTGAAGTCAAACTAAGGTTAGGGCATCTGTTGTAACCAGTCCTGGAAAGCTAAGAAGGTGATGTCCAAGTGGGTGCAGAGAAGACATAACAAGGTGCTCATTTTACAGTCAGGAAAGCTAAGATGCCAAGAAGTTGAAC
>NW_012106886.1:128120-149189 GCF_000951045.1 Mandrillus leucophaeus
AGTGGTAAGACGAGATTAGGCAGACCAGGGGACCAGCACAGGTGAGGGCCAAGCTGAAATTTGAAGTCAAACTAAGGTTAGGGCATCTGTTGTAACCAGTCCTGGAAAGCTAAGAAGGCGATGTCCAAGTGGGTGCCAGCTGCTGATTCTCAGTCAAAGAAGACAATCCTTCAGGAAATGTCTTCTGGAGAGTGGTCCCCAACCTTTTTGGCACCAGGGACCAGTTTTGTGGAAAACAATTTTTCCTTGAATCAGGGTGGGGCAATGGTTTGGCATGATTGAAGCACATTACATTTATTGTGTATTTTATTTCTATATTATTGCATTGTAATATATAATGAAATAATTATGCAACTCACTGTAATGTAGAATCAGTTTGAGCCCTGAGCTTGTTTTCCTGCAACTACATGGTTTCATCTGGGGGTGATGGGAGACAGAGAGAGAGCATCCTGCATTAGATTTTCATAAGGAGCGTGCAACCTAGATCCCTCACATGCGCGGTTCACAACCGGGTTCAAGGACCTATGAGAATCTAATGCCACCACTGATCTGACAGGAGGTGGAGCTCAGGTGGAAATGCTGTCTTGTCCTCTACTCACCTCCTGCTGTGCGGCCTGGTTCTTAATGGGCCACGGACCGATCTGTGGCCTGAAGGCTGGAGACTCATGTTCTGGAGGACCTGAGATGTTTCCTGGAGCACTTGAGAATTATCGTTTACTCTCAAGAGGAATTGGGATGCCACATCATTGTTTCTCAAAGTGTGTTCTATGGAACCCTACTCTCTAGCCATTCATGAGGATTGTACAAGAAGCTCAGACTCCGGTTATACCAGCTTAGGACACATAGAATTAAAGAAAAATTCTGTGGGGCTTCCTCACATCTTTAGTATGCTGCTGTCACTGGGAGTCACTGTGGTAGGGAAGTGATGTGTAGGGTTCCCCAACTCATAGGACCAGGGAATCCTATGTGCAAGGAACCTCTCTCTATGGGTTTGTTTCGCAGACATAAATTGAGGAATTTACATGTAGATCAATGAAATTTATGCTGATTTATGTACCCCTTCCAACCCCACCCGAAACATTCCTGACCTTTCCATTTTGAAAAGAGATTGGTAAATGTAGCCAGCAAACTTCTCCCCTGCTGACATTTGTTCTTCCATATTCCAGAGCAAGGAGATTGGCCTGCAGATGCACGAGGAGCTCCTGAAGGTGACCAACGAGCTCTACACAGTAAGTTCTGCCCAGGCTCACTACTGTTTTGGGATTGGGTCTTCTGTCTTCATCACCAGAGCTAGAGGGAGGCAAAACAGAGGTCTGTAATGACCCCGGGCCTTTTTTGCTGTGTTTTATGCTGAGTGACAGTGGGTCATCATGTCAGGATGTAATGACTCACAGCCTCAGCTTCTGATTCTGTACATCTGGGGTAGGGCCTGGGCTTGTCTGGTTTGTCAAAGTTCACGAGAGATTCAAGCGACCTGCAGCTGTGGATGTGTTACCTGCAAGAACAGAGGGCACAAAGTCAAGGCCATGAGAGTGTGAGTGTGAAGGCTCCTGAAGGCGGGGATGTAGGTTTTGGAGTCAGGCAGCACAGGCTCCAGTGGAGGCCCTTCCTTACCGGCTGCGGGACCATAGGCAGGTGGGCAGTTTGTCTGGGTCTCAGTATTTGCATCTGCAAAATGGAGCACGGCTCCGAGGATCACGTGAGGCTATGGGGTGAGCCTGCCTTGCCATCTCCAAGGCATAATTTCAGAACATCACAGTGTGGTCCACAGCTGACCTTGTTACCTGTTTGGAGTCAGTATCTAACTGTGCTTGAGATGAGTTTTAGAATCCAAGAAGGTGAGTGAATGGGGACACAAACACATGAAGCGATGATGCAGGGACTTTCAGACTGTGCTCTGGGGAGCCTACGGCTTCCTCGAGAGGAGTGTGGGGACTCCATGGAGAGGTGTGGGGAGTGGGGTGGGTAGACCCAGCAGGTAGAGCTCCAGGCCCCTCAACCCTACCCCAATCAGAACAGTGGAGAATGGTTATGTTTTAAATAGATAGGTGCCCTATATAGCATTTCATGAAAAGTGTGTTTGTGTATTGGGGAGAATCTGCTGCTAAAATTGAATTTGAAATCCCTGGTATGAGGAGAAAGAACAGCAGGCTGTGAGAAGCCCCTTCTGTTCAGTTTTATTATCTTTCTATGTTTATATCCTGTGTGGCCAGCAGGTGGTAAATTTTTCAGAGGCACTGAGAGCCTTTGTGGGAGGGCCTGGACCTCAGGTCAGAAAGCCTGCCTCAGATCCCAGCAAGCTACGGAACTCTAGGCAAGGCATTATTTTTCCTGGGTCTCAGTCTCCCAATCAGTAAAACAGGGGTGAGAGTTCTTAGGTAAAAGTTGAAACTTTTAATTCTGTGATTCCAAATTAAGGAGCAAAACTTGAGCTGTAGATAGTTTTTACTTGGGTCATTCTTAGGGTAAAGGAAGAATTGCTGCTTGAGAATACATATTGCTTTGCATCAGCTGGTGCAAAAGCAGCTGGGGGGCAGAACAGCCTGTTGGGTTAAGGCACAGATTCTGAAGCTGGAGATCTGGGTTCAAATCCAGGTGTTAAGTAGAAATACTAGTACCTGCTTAGTGCACATCCTTGTGACAATTAAAGGAGATCCTATATGCGATGCATGCTCAGAACAAAGAGAAAAGAAGAGCATTCTGTATCAGAAGTTCTGAGCATCACTATCATCATCATCACCATCATTGGCTCCTCCTTGATGGCTGTGAAGTAGGCTGTTGTACATACTCACGGTGGGGGGAAGGGTGGTGATAAATAATGCAAGCCTGGTAACTGAATGGGATTGTCCTGCTTAGAATTCTGCAGCGAATTTGGCTAGACCAGGTGCTCCCCAGTCTAAGTCCTTTTTATGTTCCTCAGGCTCCACTTTGGGTCACTTTCCTCCACAATGGCAAAACAACTTAGCCCCAATGTCCTGGGACCCCCCAGTCATCCCCATCTAGGTCTCTAACTTTTGCTGTGACCTCCAGCAGGGCTCCTCTTCTTGGTGCCCTCTATTTACACCAAATACCTTCCCCCTCTGCTGCTTTTCCTCTGCAGTCCCTGCTGTCTATACCTACCTGTTAGTGTCATGCTTATTTTTCAAACTCAGACCAAACCCCACCACCTTCAGAATGTTGTTACCTCTCGGCTTCAAGTTCCTATGGCAGATGTACCAAAATCTCTTGTATCTTTATTGTCTATATCCCGTCTTCCAACATGTTGGAGTGTGAACTCCCCGGGAGTCAGGTCTTGGCTGAGAAACACTGCTTGAAAGGCCCAAAGGCTCCATTTGAACCCAACTGTGTGGCCTTGAGCAAGTCCCTTCACTTGTCGGTTTCACCTGTGACAAACGGGACTGGTCATCTTTCTGTGGTTTGTAGACTGGACAAGGCCAGGTGGTGGTCAGAGATCAGGAGGACAGTGTCATCTCTCTGTGTCCTTCGAGGTCCCAGTGCCCAGCACAGTGGCCTGAATCCAGCAGGTGCTCCATGCACACCTCCCTGTGCTGGCTGCAGGGCAGGATGGCTGGACGGAAATGCCGCTGGTATTGGAGACACAGGCCAGGCAGGATGGCTGAGGCCCCAGCAGGATGAGCCATGCCTTGCCATTTCCACAGCAGCCTGGTGAGGGTCACCAGGAGCTAGTGGAGGAGGAAGGGTCCCCAGCATTCTCCTTTGGCTGCACGTGGAAGAGTGGGATCCTCATGGTGCCAGCACACCCCCCGTGAAGATCATTTGTTGACTACACCCAGAGTCTTCAGTAGTTACTCAGAAACTCAGTTAAATTCACGCATTTGGGTCCACATGCTGTGGGCCCAGAGCTGCAGTAGGGCACAGTAGGGGATCGTGAACATTTCACAGTCTGCCTCTGTCAGAGTCTTGTACATCCTTGGTGCTTCCAGTGTGCTCCTTGAAGCAAAGGAGGGAGGAGGGAGGGATGAAAAACATGAAAGAAACTGGTCTTACTCCTAAGGAGTTTGGAATCTGGGCAGAGAGATAAGAGTAGTGTGTGATCCACCAGGGCCTGTCGGGGTGGGGGACTGGGAGAAGGATAGCATTAGGAGAAATACCTAATGTAAATGATGAGTTGATGGGTGTAGTAAACCAACATGGCACATGTATACCTATGTAACAAACCTGCACGTTATGCACATGTACCCTAGAAATTAAAGTATAATAATAATAATTTTAAAAAAGAGTAGTATGTGAACTGTTGATACAACATAAGTCAGAGCCTAGTATGTGCTGGACACATGGGCTCACAGGGGAGGTACCTCTGGGCTTGGCTGTGTAACTTGCCCATGAGCTCTGTGGGGCTGGACCTTGTTCCCCACAGTGTGCCCAGAGCCCCTTTCCAGCCATGCACACACATAGGAGGAGATGGGTGTGTATTAGTTGAGGGAGATGCACATGTGTGAGAGATGGATTGAGAGGAGGAGGGAGGGAGGGAGGGAGAACAAGAAGAAAAAAGATTCAGAAAAGTGGGCTACTGTGTTCCAGGGTGAGCTTTGAGCTTGGTGCCTTTGGATGGGTAGGAATTAAAGAAGCAGAGGGAATGAGAGGAAGAGAGAGGGAGTTCTCAACAGGGAAGGCAACGCAGGATCACAGCAGTGCACACTGATCACAGACAGACCTGGGTTTGAATTCCTGCTGTACCACTTACCAACTCGGCCAAGTCAATTAACCTCGTTGACTTTCCTTCTCTTTGTTGCCAAACAGGGATGATCCTAACATCTGTAACCACTTCTTGAGTGCTTATGATGCATCTCACTCTGTATTAGGTATTGGATATATATTATTTAATTAACACTCTTACATTTTTACAGATAAAGAAATGGAGGCATAGGGAAGTGACTTACTTAAAGCCTTTGTATCAGTTATCAGTTGCTGCATAACAAACTACCTCAAAACTCAGTGACTTAGAACAACCACCATTTTCTGTGCTCATAATTCTGTGGGTCAGCAATTTGGGCAGGGTTCAATTGGGGCCACTCATGTGGTTGCAGTTTTCTGGTCAATTAAAAAAAGAAAAAGAGTCCAAAGTGAGCAAACCCCAATGTGCAAGCACTTTTCAAGCTTCTACTTGTGTCATATTTGCTAATATCCCATTGGCCAAAGCAAGTTACACAGCCAAGCACAGAGTTCTGGGTTAGAAAAGCAAGCCCCCCTCCCCTTGCAGAGTCACAATGCGAAGGGCCATGCCTGCAGCCATGCCAGTAATGATCACAGTCCTCTTTGCAAACAGTTCACTCCAGCCACCCAGCTGCTGGCGGCACTATGTGTCCCAAATTCATGCTTCATTGCTAGGGATTTCTTTTGAGCACTTTCTAGTTACCATGTCTGGTTATACAAGTCTACAGTCCCCCTCCTCCCTCAGCCCCAGGGTCATTACCACAGTCACTGAGGAACAAATAATGCAGAGAAAGGATTTTCCAGTAAGCTCCGCTTTTTTTCTTCTTGAAGTTCTGTAAGGGAGGTGGTGGTGGTCTGTTCAGGGGGTCCTACAGGTGTAATGATGGCGGAGATAAATGCTAAAGGCCACCCATCACTTGCTTTAGAGAAAAGGCTTATCTCTCTCTGGGGCTAGGAAGGATGCAGAGGAGACTACAAGTCTGGGTATTTTGTTCATTCATTCATTCATTCACTCAATAAGCCTAGTCCTTATCACCCAGTCCTTATCTGCTCAGTCCTTAGCACCTTGAGGCTCCCTCCTTTCTAAAGCATGCTAGCATGAGTGTTTGTGCACACATGTGCACACATACACATTTGCATACATGCACGTGCAGTTTGGCATGGACCACACAGTAGCACATATGCACATTCACATGCATGCATGTACATACACATACATGCAAGCATGCACACACATGTATCCCACTCCACTTCTTTTCGAACTCCCATCAGCCTGACGCAATATAGCTTTCATTCATGTATTGGCCTGGGAGAGAAAAAGGGCAGAGGTGAAGAATGTGGACCAGTATGGCAATCCTTCTAGAAGAGGCAAATCAAAACAAAACAACTCACAAACTATAAACTCCACTGTGTTTTCACTATTTGGCTAAAAATGTGTTCAGATTTTCAGTATATCTCTAGATTATGAAATACATATGTGTCAGTAACTGGTGAACATCCAGCATCCCCCCACCTATCTCTTCCTCTGTGTTCAGCAGCTCTGCTGCAAGCTGTGGGCCGGCCTTCCAAGTCCAGGGCTGCAGGAGAGGCCCAGTGACTTTGTTCTTTGCCATGTGGGGAGGGCCTGAGGAGTGTCCATTCGTACCTAGCGGCAGCTGGTCACAGGTAGACCCTAACTGGAGCCATGAATCACTTTACCTTTTACTTGTTCAAGCCTCGATTGATTTTGTGTGGGCTCAGGGATATGACATCAACTCTGGGCCAACAGGCAAGTTTTGGCAAAGGTGTCTCCCTCCTCATGACTGCCCTGAGACATGGGGGTGGTAGAGAGAGCTCAGACTGAACGCCCAGGAGCCCAAGTTCTAGTCCCAGCTCCACCCTGGGCTCACTGCTTGTCTTTCTAGGATGACATTCAGGTACAGCCCCACAGCTTCATCCTATCATGGGCCCTCTGTCATTTACTGAATATATTTCTTTAAGTTGACCTCCCCTCCCTTTTTAAGCTTCCCCAGTGTTAGGTAATTAGTGGAAAGCAGCCCTGTGTGCTGGAAGAGCACAGGTGTTAGAGTCAGCTGGGCCTGACTTGAAGGCCCTGCCACACAAACCCTCTGAGCCCAGTCCCTCCCTGGAACATGGGGTTGCTGCCAGTTCATTTGTCTGGATTATTCTGGGGAGAGTGATTGGCATAGAGTATAGCCCAGTGCCTAGCAAACCTGAGTCCTGAGTCATTGTGTCTTTTATGAAAAAATGAGGCATAAATATTTTTCCTACATAGTTCGGAATCTTTCTTCTCCATTCCCCATCTCCACTGGGCCAGCCAGAGCCCTAAGAATGTTTTGCTGGAAAACGTGAAACCATCTCCTCCTTCATTTCCCATCCTCCAGGCCTGCTGTCTGTGATGCTGGCTCCATACTTGAACTGGACGACTTTCCTTTTTTAAAAAATTGTTTAATATTTAAATTTAGAAGTAGAAGATATGTACACTTGTTTAAAAAATAAATAAGATAGTAATTAAACAATAAAAGAAGGTACACAGGAAGAAGCATGCCTCCTGACTCTTCCTGCATCTCCGTATAACCTCAGTTACTAGGTTACTAGTGTCCAGTTTAGCCATGTCTTCTTCCAGAGATCCTTTATCCATCAATCAGCACACACATTTGGGTATATCCCACACATTCCTGTTTTATGCAAGTGGTGACAACTGTACTTATTATTCTGCATCTTGCTTTGCTTTTGTAGGTATATTTTGGAGATTGTTTCATCTCATGAATAACTAGAGCCTCCAATCATATACAGTGCTTATTGAAGGCCAGGGGCTGGTCTAAATGCTTTGCATGTACTGATCCGTTTCATCCTCATCATAACCCTTTGAGGTAGGTGGCATTATGACCTCTTCCGTTCTGCTTAGGACCAGTTCCATCCCTGGATGACACTGTGCACGCACCCAAAAAATTAGCGAGGCATGTTAGCGGGTACCTATAGTCCCAGCTACCTGGGAGGCTGAGGTGGGAGGATTACCTGAGCCTGGGAGGTGAAGGCTGCAGTGAGCTGTGATTGCACTACTGCACTCCAGCCTGGGGGACAGAGCGAGACCCCATCTTAAAAAAATTAAAATTTAAAGTTAAAAAATAAACTACGAACCTGCATTTATTGTGGAAGGAAATGATACTTCACATTAGCAGATGAAACACAGTTTGGTATATAAATAGAAGCGTTCTGTTAGTTAAGTGAAAATCAAGCAGTGTTGTGTATTCAAGCTTGTGCCTGCCGGAGTGGCAGGCGAGAAGCTCTGAAGATGTGTGGGCACCGACTGGTTTTTCCTCCTGATGTAATCAGAAGGATCCTCAGAGAGCTGAAAGGGGTTAATAAAAGTAAACAGTGCCAGAAGGTACACAGAGAGAAGTGTATCTCTTGACTCTTCCTCCATCCCCATATCACCTCGGTTGCTATGTTACTAGTGTCCAGTTTGGCAGTGTTTCCTTCCCAAGACACCGAAAGTCACCTTGCTATCACAAGTGGAAACACTGACCCAGTGCCAGATAGTGGGACTCTGGCATTCGGTTTACGCTGTCTGTGGAATGAAGGTGTGGAGTTTGAGGAATACTGAGGCTCCCGCCAGGCTTTGATCTTCATGCCACTGTGCCCTGGAAGGGAGACCAGGGTCCTGGCTCAGACTCAGGGCAAGGCAGCTCTTCGGGGCTGTCACAGCCTGCCAGCCAGGGTGTGTGCACAGTGTCATCCAGGGATGGAACTGGTCCTAAGCAGAACGGAAGAGGTTTCCCTGTAGGTAACCTTCCCCTCTCTTTCTGCTGTCCTGCCCAGACACCCGTTCACTAAGAATACATGTATTGATCATCCGCATATCCAGACCATGAGATGTGGCTGTACACTATGATGGGTGTCTTAGTGGGGATACGACAGTGTGAGGGAACTTGGAAGAAGGGGTGATGAAATATCCTGAGCATCAGGAAGGCGCCAGAGAAGAGATGGTATCTGATCAACAGTCGACAGTTCCTGGGTGCAGAGAGGGGCAGAAGGAGCAGCACTTAGAGTGGTGAGAAGCAGCACCTGGGATGTGGGAGGGAGCCTCCGCCCAGTCAGCACTGCTCCTGAGTCACTGCACTGAGCCTGGCCGGTTGGGATCAGGACTGATATGGGTAGTTGGGGAGGCTCAAAGGGAAAGACGTCTGCCTTTTAGGATTAATTTAGTGGCAAGGGACTGGAATCCAGTGGCAAGGGACTGGAATCCAGTGCAAACTGGCTTAGATAAAAATGACACTCTATTGAATCACATGAACATGTCGCACAAGTCTAGCTGAATCCAGGGGCTCACACGCTGATTTGTCTGTCTCACCAATACAGCATGTACTCTGTGAGACCAGAGACCTCATCTGTCTTCTATACTGTATTTTGACTGTAGTGCATTTGGTATAGTACCTGACACATAAATAAATATTTAATAATTGAAGGTGTAGCTGTTCTCCCCACCAATATACTCACTAGATCAAAGGCAGTAGAACTATGCCTCCCCCATTTTACCCCTTTCCCTCCTTGCCTCTCTTCCTACCTTCCTTCCCCACTCTTTCCAATCCATCCATCCGTCCATCTATCTATCCATCCATCCATCCATCCATCCTCCATCCATCATCCATCATCCATCAATCCATCCATCCATCCATCCATTTATCCAGCTTTGGGAATCAGTCTCCCATTTCTGGTTTGTTTTCCTCTACGTAGACTTCGTGATCTGGCAGGCTTCTCCCATGTGGTGACAAAGGTGGTCCCTAGTACTACAAATTCTCCTCCCATTAGCCTTTCCCCATCCTCCAGTGGAAAGAGAACACTCCCTTCCCAGTGTTTCCAGCAAAGCCCCAGGGTAGCATCTAATGGCCTAGCTGAGCTTCCTATTGTCAGATGAACATAAGTTTATGGATTGGCCAGGCCAGGGTCTCATGGCCACCCCAGGATTGCAGGGTGATGTCAGCTTCCCATGAACCACATGTACTGAGAATAGTGGAGGGGAATTTGGGGGATTTCCTCAAAATAAAATCTGGGGGGCTGTTCCCAAAGAAGGAAGACTGGATGAATCTGGGCAGAGAAAAACAACAGATGTCCACTGAGGGGGAGTCCCTGGGGGAGGATGAGGAAGTGGTTCCATTGGCTGGTGCTGAGACATACCTGGTGTTCCTCCAGCTATCAGCTGCTCCTCAGTCCTGTTTGCCGCCTGCTCCTCTGGGCTAATGCTCACTCTGCTCCCTTTGCCTGGGACACTCCACCCCCACCCCAAGCCCTGCTCACCCATCTAACAGCTACTCTTCCTGCAGTGTTCAGTTTAGATGTCACTTCCTCCAGGAAACCTTCCTATAGTGCCTAGGACTCCCTTCATCATTGCACTTATCACACCATGTGATCATCACTTGTACAATTGCCTGTATCTCTACTACAGTGTGGATCCTATGAGGGTGGCGACCTGCATGTCTTCCACACTGTTGTTTTGCCTAGCATAGTACCTGGCACATAACGAACTGCTCAATAAATATTTAGTGATTGACGGTACAGCTATCTCCCTACTTCCAATTATGCTCAGCAGAACAAAGGCAATAAAACTGTACCTCCCTCATTTTACCCTCCCTCCCTGCCTTCTTCTCTTCCTTTCTCCCTTTCATCCACTCTCCCTTCTATCTACCCATCCTTGCATTTATTCACCCACCCACCCATCTGTTCATCTGTCCATCCATCCATCTACCCATCCATTCAGCCATATTCATTGATCCATTGATCTTTTGATCTGTTGATCCAGCCAGTCCAGCCAGAGTCATTCATTCATGCAAATGTATATTGATACTTGCTGGGTAACAGGCTCTGCTCTGGTACAGAGAATACTATCATGAACAAGATCCTGGCCTCAGGACTTTGCTTCTCTTTTCCTTCAAGGAGGTCTTGGTCATGCACTAGCCTAGGGTTTCACCCATACACAAATGCTGGAAGCAGAGAGCCACTGTGCCCAGGGACAGCCCTGTCTGCAGGGTGGAAGAGGCACACAGGGACTGCAACATTGAGAAGCTGTTTTCTAACAACTGATCCTTATCCTGCCCCAGGTGTCCCTTTATGGATGCTGTTAACTTCCAGATTCTGTTTGCCTTCTTTTGCATTTAAATGAGGGGCTGAAAGATGGTGCAGATAAAACTTTGCTGTTTTCAGAATCTGAGGATCAGGGAAGAGGCAAAAGGCAATGTGTACAAAGCAAAAAGCAGTGTGATTACCAGAAGAGGCAATGCTTAGCGGGCAGCAGACCCAGCCTGCGGTCCCAGCTCTGCCTGGCTTTTTGTGTGACTCTGGACAGCACTCTTGCTCTTTTCTTTTCTTTGTTTTCTTTTTGAGATGGAGTCTCGCTGTGTCGCTCAGGCTGGGGTGCAGTGGCACAATCTCGGTTCACTGTAACCTCTGCCTCCTGGGTTCAAGCGATTCTCCTGCCTCAGCCTCCTGAGTAGCTAGGAGTACAGGCGCCCGCCACCACACCCAGCTAATTTTTGTATTTTTTTAGTAGAGACGGGGTTTCACTATGTTGGCCAGGCTGGTCCCAAACTCCTGACCTTGTGGTCTGCCCGTCTTGGCCTCCCAAAGTGCTGGGATTACAGGCGTGAGCCACCACGCTCAGCTCACTCTTGCTATTTCTGAGCCTCCATTTCCTTAAGTGAGGGGCTAGGACACCAAGAGTTATGGAGGACCTTTTGGCCCTTACATTCTGAGAACACATGCAACTGAACTGGGTCCAAGAATAGTGATCTTAAGTGACACGTCCCTACGAGGTCCTTCCCTAGACTCCCTGAATAGGGTCTGGAGGGCTGGAAAGTGAACCCATTAGCTGGCATCAAGCGGATGGGTACCTCTGAGGGGCCCTTCATACATCCCCAGTTGGGTGATTTGGCCTCAGCTGAGCTCCTGCATCTGCCTCTGCCCCTTCCCAGCCCCAGGCACACTGCTGCTGGCAGTTGGTCACTTGACAATTTGCAGTTGACAGAGCACTTTCCCCATCTACCCCCTTCTGATCTTCACCAGGTGGGCACGGAAAGGACACACCTCTCCACAGCCACCCAGCAAGTAGTGGGAAGGCTGAGTCTCAAAACCAAGTCTCCCTAATTCCAGTGGGCTGGAGGAGCCTTTCACCCCTGTTTTACAGTTGAGAAAGGGGTACAGGGGAAGCAAAACAAGCGTGTGTTCAGTAGGCCCAGGCTGTGGGGTCAGCCACCTTGGCTTTGAACCCTGACTCCACTTACCAGCTTTTCACCTAGAGAAACTTACTGACCTATTCTGGGCCATGGTTTTCTCATCTATAAAGCAGGGATCATAGGATGCCTATCTCATAGGGGTTTTGTGAGAAATAAATGAGTTAATATAGGTAAAGTGCATAAAGCAAGGCCTGGCATGTAATAAGTGCTCAATAGATGCTAGCTGCTATCATTGTTGTTACTGTCATCACACTGCCTCCCAGGTTTGGGGAAAGGACTCATTGAAATGCTCCTTCACTAGAAGGGCTCCTAGAAAGAGGTGTGCAAACTTTGAAGTAATAGATAAGGTTAAATATTATTTAATGCGTCCTGGACTGGCAATATTGAGCCAACTGTTCTCATCTATTGAGCTAAGGACCATTCATGCTGAAGCCCATGTATCAGGTAATTAAATAAAAACATCTAGAGGATTCTGGGTACAAATAGAATCCTTTCAGAGAAACCTCCAGGTGAACTCTTTGGTGGCAGCTGTCTGTCATAAGTGACCCTGGGCAGTGGAGTTCACTGTTATTCTTGGAATCAGGAATCAAGTAGATCACGGGAGTTTGGCCCCAGGGTATTTGGGTTATCTTCTCCAAGCATGGGATTTTTGGAATGAAGTTTAGAGGCTATCCTGGGAAGTTTGGCCTGTCAGAGCGCAGGAAGAGTACTCTGTGGCTCAAGAAGAGTAGAAAATGATGTAAAGGGAGAGAAAATAAAAAAAGAAAACTAGGCAAAGGATATGTGCGAATTGAGAACACCCAGCTGGGCTGCTGACCTTGAGTGAGTGGATGGATGCATGGTGATTGGACAGGAAGATCTAGCTGTAAATAGAAAGGCTGTCTTTTCCCCTGAACTACCCAGCGCAGATGACAGATTCGTGGCGAGGCAGGCAGACTCAGAAGCCAAAATAGAAAAAGGAGATGTAGCAGGAATTGTTGAACGCAGACAGGGATGGGATCCAGACATGAAAAACACCAGCAATATGGTGGTGAGGCAAAGAAACCAGGGTTGTCTGTGGATGTGGAGGGATATGTCGAAGGGGGAAGGTGGGGTCCTGGAGACAGCTGCGACATGTGTTCCCACCCTTTAGCCACACCTGTTTTATATTATTTTATTTCTTCTTTACATTCCATCCATTTTTGCTCATTTGTAATCTCCCTAAAACTCCTAGAAACCCCCTTCCTGCTGATATCATCCTCTCCGTATGCCAGTTCCACCAAGACCATATCCAAATGACTCAATGGACTCATTTATTTTATTTTTATTTTAAGTTCCAGGATACATGTGCAGGACACGCAGGTTTGTTACACAGGTAAACGTGTGCCATGGTGGTTTGCTGCACCTATCGGCCCATCACCTACATGCATTAGCTATTTATCCTGATGCTCTTCCTGCTGCCACCGCCCCTGACAGGCCCCAGTGTCCTTTAAACCAAGGCATGAAGATCATCAAAATAGGCACCTGCTTTGATTATCTGCAAGTCTGCAGTCACCCCTTTTGGCCACTAGATGTCGAGAACGCATCAGTATGGCACATTTTCTGGTCCGTTGAGTATTTGGATGTGATCTTGGTGGAACTGGCATACAGAGAGGATGAAATCAGCAAGAAGGGGGTTTTTAGGAGTCTTAGAGAGATTGCAAATGAACAAAAATGGATGGAATGCAGAGAAGCAATCTTTCCACCAAGACCCACGAAGAAAAGTTGACTGCATTTTAAATCTTGGTATTGTTTTACAAGTTTGGGAGATTTTTAGGATAAAGGAAGAAGGGAGAAACATGGCTTAAAAAAATATATATATATATATATTTACATTAGTTAATGTTCTCCAGAGCTTGTAAGCATTTCTAAGTGAGCATGTTTAAGGTTCTTAAACCCTGAGCCCAAATCAGGGATGATAATGATGATGATGATGGTGGTGGTAGCACCTGATGGATACCTCCATGGCTCTTACTATGTGGAAGGTATTATTCTCAGCACTTGACAGAAACTGACTCATTTAGTGCTCACAAGCAGCCTAGGAAGTAAGTGCTATTATTATCCGTGTTTTACATATGAGGAAGCAGAGGTCAGAGAGGTTGTGTGACTTGTCCAAAGCCACATAGCTGGCGAGTGGGAGCATCAGGATTCAACCCAGACATTTGTCCATATTCCTACCTTCTATGATCTGCAATAGATGTTGCCACATTGACTCCTGGGCTGTGGCAAAGGGAACTTTCTGAGCAATGAATCAGTGCTGTGATTTAATGATAGAAGTCACAGAGGCTGGGTACAGTGGCTCACACCTGTAATCCTAGCACTTTGGGAGGCCGAGGCGGGTGGATCACCTGAGATCAGGAGCTCAAGACCAGCCTGACAAGCATGGTGAAACCCCATCTCTACTAAAATATAAAAATTAGCCAGGTGTGGTGGCGGGCACCTGTAATCTCAGCTACTTGAGAGACTGAGGCAGGAGAATCGCTTGAACCCAGAAGGTGGAGGTTACAGTGCGCCGAGATCGTGCCACTGTACTCTAACCTGGGCAACAAGAGTGAAACTCTGTCTTAAAAAAAAGGCACAGAATTCCTCATTCTAATAAACTCACTTCACAGCACTTCAAATGACAAGGAGTAAGATTTTAGGGTTGGCCAGGAATTCATTCTGAGTTCTCCGACTTACAGGGCTTGGTTAGATAGGAGCACATTTCATTCCCAGGGGGAAGCCTTTATTCTATTAGCTGTTATAGTAATCCAAACCACAGAAGAGAATGAACAAGGCGCAGGAGCCATGGATTCCAGAAGTTTCTTAGCATAGAAAGATGATCATACACTTGGCATTGCAAAAGAAAAGTACATTTCTAGTTGGGGACCAGCAAAAATGCTATTGGTATGGAGCAGCCCAGTCAGTGTTCAAGCTACTAAAAGTATTGATGCCTGCTCAGAAAGTGGTAATGAATTAAAGAAATTCATTAAGTGCTGGGTGTGGTGGTTCACAGCTGTAATACCAGCACTTTGGGAGGCTGAGGCAGGAGGATCACGTGAGCCCAGGAGTTCGAGATGAGCTTGGACAACATGGCAAAACTCCATCTCTATTTATAAAAAAATGATACAGACAATCTAGGATGATCTGGTAGAAAAAGTGGTGGATTAAAAGTGAGAGTCCAGATCTCCAGTATGGTTAAATATGTGTTTACCATATGACCCTTAATCCCACCCCTGGGTATTTACCTAAGAAAAATGAAAATACATGTCCACACAAAGAAATGTACATAAGCATTCATAGCAGCTTTATCCAAAATAGCTAAAACCTGTAAACACCTCGAGTAGCTATGGACATATGACTAAGTAAACAGATTGTGGCATAACCATGCAATGGAATACTTAGCCATAAAAAAGAAGTTCTGATATGTACAGCATCATCAGTGAATCTCAGAAAAATTATGCTGAGTAAAAAGAGGGCTGACCCAAAGGAGTTTATATTGTATGATTCCATGGAACTGGATTCTGGAACACACGACAGAAGGCAAACCTATGATTGGGGCTGGAGTGGGGTAAGGTATTGGCTGCAAAGGGGCATGAGGGATCTTTCTGGTGTAGCGGAAGTTCTATATTTTGCTTGTGATCCTGGATACATGGATGTAAAGTTTGGTGTCTCTGCACTGATACTTGGTGATACTTGGCACCTCTGAGCCTCAGTTTCCCTGTTTGTCAAACTGAAAGGTTGTTGGATTAGATGATGTCTAGAATTTCTTCTGGCTCAAAAATTTCCCCTGTAATAACAATATTCATTTTCTATTATGGAAGTAGAGTAGCAAAGTGCCATTTGCTTTATAGGAATTGTTTCCTTTTTTTTTTTTTTTGAGACGGAGTCTCGCTCTGTCACCCAGGCTGGAGTGCAGTGGCATGATCTCGGCTCATTGCAAGCTCCGCCTCCCTGGTTCGCACCATTCTCCTGCCTCAGCCTCCCGAATAGCCGGGACTACAGGCGCCTGCCACCATGCCTGGCTAATTTTTTGTATTTTGTTTAGTAGAGACGGAGTTTCACCATGTTAGCCAGGATGGTCTTGATCTCCTGACTTCGTGATCCTCCCGCCTCGGCCTCCCAAAGTGCTGGGATTACAGGAGGAATTGTTTTTATAGGCAAGGATGAATTTATTCCAGAGAGCATAGAATATCTATTGGGTTACTTAATGTTACTCATTTTGGGTACAGAGCCATTTGCAGCCCATTGTACTTCAGGAAACAGCTGAAAAATGATTTGTGTGTAAGAAGGATGTTCCACATTCAATTCCTGTGGGTATGTGAGGAGGGGCTATCCCTGAGGCACTGGGAGGAGAGGGAGGGATGCCACAGACACTGCTGGCAGGGCTAGAGAGGATAGCTGAGCAAGGGCTGGGCTTGCCTTGTCACTTCTGACAGTGCCCAGATGCTTGGAGCTATGGTTACCCTTTTAAATTTCCTCCTTATTTATTTATTTATTATTTTTTAATTTCCTCTTTACTAGCCCATGCCTGGCTCTTAGTTAGGGTTTAATGATGTTGTTGATGATACCCAGTCCTCAGAGAGTCTGTGCAAAAGTAAAGGAAGGCAGGTGCCCAGAGCATGTTGTGGGACCAGGGCAGCGGCCAACTAGAGTGTAGAACTTGGTATGGAGCCAGGAGCAACAGAGAGGGCCATGCTGGGTCATAGCTGGGTGCTGATTTCCCCTACTTGTGCGCCCCCAGGTCATGAAAACCTACCACATGTACCATGCAGAGAGCATCAGTGCAGAAAGCAAGCTGAAGGAGGCTGAGAAGCAGGAGGAGAAGCAGTTCAATAAGTCAGGAGACCTCAGCATGAACCTGCTCCGGCACGAGGATCGGCCCCAGCGCCGCAGCTCTGTGAAGAAGATTGAGAAGATGAAGGAGAAGGCGAGTGGGGGCCCTGGGCTGGGAGCGATTGGGGACAGGGCACAAAGGGGAGGGCCATGCTCTTGGCGGACAGCCTTAGCCTTCCCCCTTTTTCCCCCACATCCCAGTGGGGTGGTGGGGGGTGCAGGGGATGGGACAATGTAGCCAGTATCTCTTCTTTTGGAGATTGGTATTCTAGTGGAAGCAGGGCCGGACGTGCCCCTGCTAGCAGTGGTTAGGCCTGACTTAATGCTAAAGTCAGCAGGCAGACGAGGTGCTCAACTCACAAGTAAGCTGAACTGTGATGAGATTCACACCCAGCAAGCACCTTCTCAGATGACCTGGAATCACCAGGCATTAGTGGGAGCAGGGGCTTGTTCCAGAGGCCAATTTACTGGCCAAGGGTAGGGGCTGGGGGTGAGGGGGAACTGATTACTGAATGTGTCTCAACAAGAGGAACCAGAACCTGGAAACCTGGTGAAAGGCTCATTCCAAAATTGCCATTGCCAACTCAAAGAAGAGAGAATTAAAATCCCTGTGTATTGATTCTGGAAAAGTCCTTTAGTAGGGTGTGGTGGAAGGAATTCTAGCTTTGGAGTCAGATGGGCTGGGTTTTGAAAATGCCACTTTTATAACACCTCTCTGAGCTGCAGTTTTGAAATCTGACAGGAGTGGCAAATTCGTCTCATCTCTCATGTCAATTCTGATCAATTGCCCAGAGCGCTGGACTGAGAATCATGAAACCCTATCCAGATTTAGTTAAAAACAGTGCTGTAGGTCTGGCCACGGTGGCTCATGCCTGTAATATCAGCACTTTGGGAGTCCAAGGCGGGAGGATTGTTTGAGCCCAGGAGTTCGAGACCAGCCTGGGTAAAATGGCAAAACTCCATCTCTATGGAAAAAAAAAAAAAAAAGGCAAAGAGATGTTGCTCTTAAAAAAACATGTATGAGTGGCCAAAAAGGACGTGAAAAGACTAGGCCAGGCATGGTGCTTCACTCCTCTAATCCTAACACTTTGGGAGGCCAAGGTGGGCAGATTGTTTGAGCTCAGGAGTTCGAGACCAGGTTGGGCAATATGGCAGAACCACATCACTACAAAAAATAGAAAAATTAGGCAGGTGTGGTGTCATGTGCCTATAGTCCCAGCTACTTGGGAGGCTGAGGTAGGAGGATTACCTGAGGGAGGTCGAGGTGGCAGTGAGCCATGATCACATCACTGCACTCCAGCCTGGGCAACAGAGTGAGACCTTGTCTCAAAAAAAAAAAAAAAAGATCATCTCTATCATTCATGATTATGGAACTGCAAATCAAACTCAATGAAATGCCACTTCACACCCACAAGGGTAGCTAGAATTAAAAAGGCAGACTAGGACCGGGCGTGGTGGCTCATGCCTGTAGTCCCAGCACTTTGAGAGGCCAAGGCGGGCGGATCACAAGGTCAGGAGATTGAGACCATCCTGGCTAACAAGGTGAAACCCCGTCTCTACGAAAAATACAAAAAATTACCCAGGCGTGGTGGGGGGTGCCTGTAGTCGAGCTACTCAGGAGGCTGAGGCAGGAGAATGGCATGAACCCGGAAGGCTCACGAGATTGTGCCACCACACTCCAGCCTGGGTAATAGAGCAAGACTCTGTCAAAAAAAGAAAAAAAAAAAAGGCAGACTATAGGAAGTATTGGTAAGAATGTGGAGAAACTGGAATCTTCACACACTACTAGAGGGAATGTACAATGATCCTATCACTTTGGAAAGCAATCTAAATGTTAAACATAGGCTAAGTTACCATGTGACTCAACAATTTTATTCCTAGGTATCCACCCAAGAAAAATAAAAACATATGTCCATTCAAAGACTTGTACATGAATAGCAGTACTATTCATAATAGCCAAAAGATGGAAATGACTCAGATGTTCATCTGCTGATGAATGGTTGAATAAAATAAAATGTGGTATATCCATGTGATGGAATATTATTCAGCCACGAAAAGGAATGAAGTACTGACGCACACTGCAACATGAATGAACCTTGAAAACAGTGTGCTAAATGAAAGAAGTCAGTCACGAAAGGCCACATATTGTACAATTACATTTATGAAATGTCCATCATAGACAAATCTATAGAAATAGAAAATAGATGATTGGTTTCCAGGGGCTAAGGAAGAGGAAAATGGGGAGTAACTATGAATAGGTGCAGGGTTTCTTTCTGGGATGATGAAAATATTCTAAAGTTAGATAATGATAATGGTTGTATGACTCTGTGAATATAGTAAAAATAAATAAAAATAAAATAAAATAACCAAGCAGGGAATGATAGGACTACAACATAGGGAGAAACAGAGAGGTAGAGTGAGTGCTGACTGGAAGTCTGGAGGCTGATTTTTAGTTCAGAGTTTTATTTTTAGTTCGATTAGCTACTTGGCTCTTGGGCAAGCCACTTCTCTCCAGTTCTCATTTCCTCATCTATAAAATAGATGAGTTTAACGAAAATACCTTTAACATCCTTCCTAGGTATAACATTTTATGAGTCTATGAAGGGCTAAACATGGTCTCAGGGTCATGGTCATAGTGGGCCACTGGAAATAGGCCAAGAATATCAAAACTCTCTGTGGGGCTCGGGTGCATGGCTGGTGTAGGATGTAACTGCCAGGACCCTGGAGAAAAGTTAGAGATCTCTGAAGAGAATTAAAAGGTTGAGAACTCACTGTGGGATAGGAAGGTGTAAGAATGTCTAGGTGAAGGAGGAAAACCATTTATTTACAGAGACCTGACTTTTACGCAGCAGTGGGACTCATCAGTCTGCAAGGAGCAGAGGACAGCTCTGCAACCCGCTTACTCTTTCCTGCTCCATTCCCAGGCTGGTCCAGACAGGAGCAGCTCCCTGGGAGGCATTTGGGTCCCAGCTGAGATGGGCTGCTCTGGCTACCTCACCCCGCCTCTCCCCACCGCTCCCATCCAGTCATCCTCCTCCCTCCTGTCCTCCAGTCACTGAAAATGACTGAATACCTACCCTGTGCAGGGACAGTTCTGGGCGCTCCAGACCTAGCAATGAACAAGGCAGATCAAGTCCCTAACCCCACTTATTTTCTAATGGGAGGTCACTGACAATCAACAAATAAATGAAAGGGTAGGAAAACAAAAACAAAAAACAACAATTTCAGGTGGTGGAAGTGCTTATAAAGAAAAGAGTCGGGCAGGGGTGGGCAGAGGGAGTGGGAGAGGTAGATGAGCTTGTTATTGAAGGCCAATCTGGCCTCAAAACCTTAGGCCAAGGCTGAGGGAACCATGAGTCTGAGGGCCTTGAGATAGGAATGAACTTGCCGTCTTAAAGGATGAATCAAGGAGGCTGAGCAAGTGAGGGGGAGCAAGGGGGAAGGTGGAGCTTGAGAAGTGGACGGGACCAGGCCATGGAGGGCTTCTCAGGCACGAGCAGCAGTTTGGTTCGTCACTGGAGATTGCTGGGTAGGGGTCTTATTGATTGATTGATTGAGACGGAGTCTCCTTCTGTCACTTAGACCTGGAGTGCAGCGGTGCAATCTCCGCATACTGCAACCTCTGCCTCCTGGGTTCAAGTGATTCTCCTACCCCAGCCTCCCAAGTAGCTGGGGACTACAGCTGCGGGCCACCACACCCAGCTAATTTTTGTATTTTTAGTAGAGATAGGGTTTTGCCCTGTTGGCCAGGCTGGTCTTGATCTCCTGACCTCAGGTGATATGCCTGCCTTGGCCTCCCAAAGTGTTGGGATTACAGGCCAATGCTCCCGGCCAGGGATCTGATTTACACCCTACCCTAGCAAGGACAGTCGGAGGCTGCTGCTTATCTAGTGTCCTCATCGGCTGTGCAGGTGCAATGTAAAGGGGCTGCCTGAGTCCAGGTCCAACCCTTACTCATCTAGCAGTTGGAGGTCTTCCATAGGTGTGTCTGTGCAGGGCTTGGGTGGCAGGAAGTTACTATAAAGAAAAAAAAATCACTGGGCCAGGCATGATGGCTCACGCCTGTAATCCCAACACTTGGGAAGCTGAGGTGAGAGGGTGGCTTGAGGCCGGGAGTTCCAGACCAGCCTGGGCAACGTAGTGAGACCCCACTCTCTCCAAAAAACTTTAAAAACAAAAACTAGGCAGGTGTGATGGCATGCATCTATAGTCCCAGCTACTCAGGAGGCTGAGGTGGGAGGATTGTTTGAGTCCAGGAGTTAAGGCTGAAGTGAGCTATGATCACACCACTGCACCCCAGCCTGGGTGACACAGCAACACCCTGTCTCAAAAA
>NW_012106886.1:150929-152619 GCF_000951045.1 Mandrillus leucophaeus
AAAGGAAAAAGAAAAAAGAGAAAGATGGTGAATATAGGGAGCCTAGTTCTGCTATTGCGCAAATCTCAACCGCAACTCCCGCTGAGGGCCGTGGTGTGGTTTGTGCAGTAAGATTCCAAAGTGCCTTGGGGCCTCCGGGATGGAAGATTCAGCTGTGGAAAGGGAGGTAATTGTAAGTCATTGTGGTGGCCGGCGACCACCCCTCCACATCCTGGCTCTCACCTGTAACCTTCTGTTGTTGCCTCTCCCCAAGTGCTGTGATTTGGGCTTTCATGCCAGCCTGGCCCGCACCTTCCGGACCTATCTCTCAGCTGAATACAATCTGGAGACTTCTCGCCACGAGGGACTGGATGTCATCGAGAATGCAGTGGACAACTTGGATTCCCGAAGTGACAAGCACACAGTCATGGACATGTGCAATCAAGTCTTCTGCCCTCCACTCAAGTTCGAGTTCCAGCCCCACATGGGGGATGAGGTAGGCTTCCCCCTGGAGCCCGGGCTTGGGGCTGCCTCCCTCTGTTCCCCCATGTGCTCCAGAACATCAGCCCAGGTTGCACATACAGGAAGTTTCTATCTGAGGCCTGGGGTCAAGCTCCTGGTTCATGGGCTTCCCCAGCCGAGGAGTTTACCACTAATACCCTAATCTTACTGTCTCAAGTGCCCCCCATGCAGAATTGCAGCACCTTGGCTTCCTTTACAACCCCTCCCAGCTATGTCTAGAAGACTCCAAGGGAGCCCCAGTCTGCATACAGGCTCATGTTCTTCCCCCAGATGGCCAGGTGAGGTCCCTGGGAAGCCTGGGCCTCACTGTAGCCTCACCACAGCCATTCAGGCCGGTGCATTCCACCAGGGCACTCCCTTCCTCCAACACTGCAAGCCTTTGATATGCCAGACAATCGAGTTTCCTTCAGTGCTTGTACTGCTCAGATCCTTGTTACATTCTGAAAAAACAAACAAACAAACAAATGAAAAACAAATGGGAAGAAGGCCCTTGTGACTGGCCCCAACACAGCCCTACTAGTTACCCAAGGCTTACAAAATCCCTTATGCAAATAGTTGCCTGAGCTTATGTGTGTCACTGCTCCCTCTGGGCATTGGGGGAACCCACTCCAACAGTGTCCCTGACCCAGCCATCGTCTGGGTCCCAGTGAGGCTCAGCTGGGCCATCCGTGGCACCTGCTAGGAGGGGAGGGGCAAGGAGGCATCTGAGAGGATGGCATTTGCTAGACCCTCTGCATGGCTCTGCCCACTTGCTTCTGCAGGGCTGCACTGCTGTGCCTGCCCCATCCCTCTGCCATCAGCTCCAACTCTTTCGATCCATCACCTGGACCTGAAAATGCGGGCCTCGTGGTGACCACTGGTGACCATAAACTTTGGGTTGCCCAGTCAGTGGCAAATAACTAATACCGTCCAGAGAGCCCTACTGTCCCTTGTGATCCTAGCTGTGATCCTGGAAGGGGTGAGGTGCACATGCCTGCCAGCAGCCTAACCCGCAGGTGATACTAGAGTCCCACATGAAAGGTGGAGGGCGGTGGCTTACGTCTGTAATCTCAGCACTTTGGGAGACCGAGGCAGGTGGATCACTTGAAGTCAGGAATTCAAGACCAGCCTGGCCAACATGGTGAAACCCTGTCTCTGTTAAAAAAAAAAAAAAATTAGCTGGGCATGGTGGCAGGTGCCTGTAGTCCCA
>NW_012106886.1:154954-156757 GCF_000951045.1 Mandrillus leucophaeus
AAAAAAAAAAAAAAAAAAAATCACAAATCCCATCCTCTTAAATGGCTTTTCTTACTTCTACTCTTTTCTTCTTCCAGAGGCAGGCCAAGTACTCTGAAAACAAGCTGAAATGCACAAAGGCCCGGAATGACTACTTGCTCAATCTGGCAGCCACCAACGCAGCTATAAGCAAATACTACATCCATGACGTCTCCGATCTGATCGATGTGAGCTCCCTGGGGAGTCTGGGACTGAGCAGGGCCCACATCTGGGCTGGCACACGTCACTGGCTGAAGGAGGGGCTGGTCTTTGTCTTTAGCTGACATTCTGGGGTAGCCAGGGGTCTTTTGAGCCCTGCCGGAGGGGAGGGGCAGTGAATGTTTGGAAGCAGGAAAATGAGTGTTACCTCGTGGTGTCTATTTTCATGAGTGGGACATGGGCCTCTGGTGGCCCCAGTGCAGTTGACTTGGGCAGTCGTATATCCAGTGCCAACTTCCCAAGTACCTTCCTGGACACCAGGTCCTTTGCTGGGTTTGAGGGATTCAGGGGTGAACCATACACAGTTCATGCCTTGGGGGATTTCCCAGTGTGGTAAAGGAGATGTTATTGGTAATATGTTTAGCGCCCCTAGGGCCACTCAGCCAGACACACATACATACGAAAGAAAGTAGCGAATGAGGCAGACTTAATTATGCAGATCAGCTTTGTGTGGGGAGGTTATCTCGGGAGAAATCGGGCAGCTTAAGCAAATGGAGAATGGAACACTGACTCCCAAGTACCAGCTGTGCAGGACACGCCACAGGGACAAGCAGACTGGGAGAAAGAACACTGTGAGCGGAGGCGCTGGGGAGGGCTTCTTTGTCATCTAAGTAGGAGCCAGGACTGTTTCTCTCGTGTCCCCCTTCCTGCACAGATGGGGGAGCTGGCCCTGTCCATGCTTAGTAAAGGCTCGGTATTGGTTGATGGGCTCTTTCCCTGGTGTATCCTGTCGGGAAGTCAGGGGGCTCCTGCTTTTCCCATGGCTCCAGAGGGAGACCCATTCTCAGCATCGCAAGGAGAGGGAGCTCCCAGATGGCCCAAGGACAGACCTTCCTCTTTCCTACTTTTCAACTTTCCTTTTTGCCCTTTCAGCCCTTTTATTGATTTATTTACCATATATTAATGGAGCACGTGCTGTTGTCTGGAACTTGAGGTGCAGGAGCCAGTGGGTTGGCCCTCGGGGAGCGCACCTTACCAAGGACATGTTGATAGATGATTTTGATACTAAGTGGCAGGGGTCACAGTGAGGGAGGTAGAGGGAAATGTGGACCCCTGGAGAAGGAACACCTGACCAACTCTGAGTGGGGAGAACATCAAGGAAGCCTTCCTGGAGGAAGCGACCTCTAAACTGAATTCTGAAAGAAGAGTATTCCAGGCAGAGGGGATGCATGCACACCACCCTAAAGAAGAGAAAGATGGGCCAGGAGCAGTGGCTTACGCTTGTGAACTTTGGGAGGCCGAGGTGGGTGGATCATGAGGTCCGGAGTTCGAGACCAACCGGGCCAACACAGTGAAACCCCCGTCTCTTAAAAATACAAAAATTAGCTGGGAGTGGTGGTGGGTACCTGTAATCCCAGCTGCTCGGGAGGCTGAGGCAGGAGAATTGCTTGAACCCGCAAGGCGGAGGTTGCAGTGAGCCGAGATCCCGCCATTGCACTCCAGCCTGGGTGACAGAGCGAGACTCCATCTCAAAAAAAAAAAAAAAAAGAAAAAAAGAAAAAAAGGAAAAAGAAAAAAGAGAAAGATGGTGAATATAGGGAGCCTAGTTCTGCTATTGCGCAAATC
>NW_012106886.1:158338-232570 GCF_000951045.1 Mandrillus leucophaeus
AAAAAAAAAAAAAAATTAGCTGGGCATGGTGGCAGGTGCCTGTAGTCCCAGCTACTTGGGGGGCTGAGGCAGGAGAATCGCTTGAACCTGGGAGGCGGAGGTTGCAGTGAGCTGCAATGGCGCCACTGCATTCCAGCCTGGGTGACAGAGTGAGATCCTGTCTCAAACAAACAAAAAAAAGGCAGAGGGAGAACAGCATTTCTCAGGTGCTTCCCCTCCTCCAGCCCTCACCCAGTCAAGTGCTGGGGGATGAAGAGCTCTGAGCTGTGAGAGTGCATTGTCTCACAGCTGCCCTGCTGCAGCATCGTTCTGTGGCACAATGGGAGTGTGCCCTGATTGTTTCCCATTCAGGTTTTTTCCCATTGGCTTCTCTTAGGTGGTTGCTTTCTTGCCACAACTTCTTGCCTTGAAATTAACCAATTAATTTTGCTTAGTAAGATTATGTTAAGGCTCTTTGTGAACCTTCACTTGCTTCCCAAATGTAGATCATGACTGAAAGGCCACACCTGGCAATGGCAAGAGGGCAGACTTTGAGTAGGAAGGCCCTGGTTCTCATCTGGCATTGGTTGCCATGGCCACTTATGAGCTCTGTGACCTTGGATAGGTCACTCAACCTTTCGGAGCCTGTTTCCTGGACTGTGATTGGGATGTTAATGGTAGCACCCCCACTCCTCTGCCCTAGCTCCACACAGGTGAGGAGGGCACAGGGCAACCACAGATGGTGGCTGTTATTCCTGCAGGTGTGCCAGGTCAGCGCTCAGCAGCCCGTCCAGACAGAACTGCTCATGCGGTATCACCAGCTGCAGTCCAGACTGGCCACCCTCAAGATAGAGAATGAGGAGGTGAGTGAGCCCCTCTGCCCTATAAGGGATTTCCTTTGGAAGGCCTGGCTTGTCCCAAGGAGTCCACTTGTACCACGGAATGCATAAGAAATGATAGTTCCACTTATAAGATGGAGTAGTACACAATCATTAAAACCACACACACTAAGAATCATTAATAGCCTGGGGGAATGCTTATAAGATGTTAAATTGAAGAAAAACAAAAGGCAGGGGGCTGAGGCAAGAGAATTTTTTGAACCTGGGAGACAGAGGTTACAGTGAGCTGAGATCACGCCACTGCACTCCAGCCTGGATGACAGAGTGAGGCTCCATCTCAAAACAAACAAACAAACAAAACACAAAAGGAAATAGGACTGTATGTTCAGTATTGCCATAACTGCAGTAAACTAAAGCATGTGTATATTCCTAGGCATAGAGAAAAGACTGGAGAGAAATGCTTAAATGTTATTAGTTGCTATGTTTGGGTTGTGGGGTGATAGGTGCTTTCTGTTTACTTCTTTGTGCTTTCTTCTATTTTCTGCAATGAATTTCTGTTTTATCATTAGAAATAACAGTAGGTATTTTAAATTACACAATGAAATAAACAACCCAGGGCACACTAAATGTGACACGGATTCTGAGCTCCAAGGAGCGGGTCAGTCTTACCAGGCCCAGCCTCCCTCCTCTGCAGCTGTGGGGCATAGGATTCTCAGCAAGTGGGTACAGATGGAAATACCAGTGCAGTGGCTCTATTCTGTGGACTGAAGAGGCCAGATGGGAAACATCCTTTTCCAACCTGGACTCCTCCTCCAAAGAGGATGTCAACAAACTGGAGGCCCCTGGAGAAAGGATACCAGGATGGAGGGAGTGACACTCGAGGTCATGGGCAGGTTTATTCTTGAAACTGCAGTCACAGTGGGGAGGTGGGAAGACACAGTCCTGATCTTCAAATCTCAAGAGTGCTATCCTGGGCAGAGAGGGCAACTTTGCTTTTCAACTCCACAAAGGACATACCTAGGACAAATGTGAGACAGATTGGAGCTCAGGATGATAGCAAATCAGTGCAGTCCCCAGGGGGAGGTTGTATGGAGATAAATTATATATTTGTTTTTCAAACCTGGAAAGAGACAGGAGATGAACAGAGTGTTTTCTTTATTTATTTATGCCCTATATCTTCCCTCAAAGGATTTTAAATTGTTTACACGGAATAGCATATGGATCATAATGTTAATGGAATTTAAATTGGAAATCAGGGCCAAAGAAAGGAGAATGAAGCCAGTGTTCCTCTGTATGAGCTGCTAACGAGCTTGAATAGACTTAATTTTGAACCTGAGCTTCCTGTCATGCTGCATTAGAAAGAAGAATTGATTCATGTATTCATTCAACAATATTTATTCAAGTATTTATAGAGCACATATTGTGTACCAAACATTGTTCTAGATAGAGAATAAAGTGAGTGAACACAGCACAACATAGCACCTCCTCTCCGGGAGGGAATATTCTAGTGAGAAAAGACAGATAATACTTAAAACTGTTGACAAAGAGAGTCAAACTCTGTAAAATACTTGAAGAGATTTATTCTGAGCTAAATATGAGTGACCAATGGCCTGTAACATGGCCCTCAGGAGATACTGAAAACATGTACCCAAGGTGGTTGGGCCACAACTTGATTGTATACATTTTAGGGAGATGTAAGGCATCAATCAATACATGTAAGATGTACTTGGTTTGGTCTGGAAAGGTGGAACAACTGGAAGCAGGGGCTTTCAGGTCACAGGCAGATTCAAAGATTTTCTGATTGGCAATTGGTTGAAACAGTTAAGTTATTGTCTAAAGAAAGGGTTAAGAT
The DNA here is from genome assembly GCF_000951045.1 of Mandrillus leucophaeus. Lineage (NCBI taxonomy): Eukaryota > Metazoa > Chordata > Mammalia > Primates > Cercopithecidae > Mandrillus > Mandrillus leucophaeus. The sequence continues at coordinate 161,009 of NW_012106886.1, forward strand.
AAGGGGTTGTGCAGACCAAGGTTTTATCATGGAGATGAAACCTCCAGGTAATAGGCTTCAGAGGATAGACTGTAAACGTTTCTATCAGACTTAAAGAGTCTGTTCTAACAGTAATTCCAAAAAGGAGGAGGGTATAATGAGGTAGGTTTGCCGCCCCCTTCCCATCATGGCCTGAACTAGTTTTTCAGGTTAACATTGGAATGCCCTTGACCGAGAGGAGAGGTCCATTCAGATGGTTGGGGGCTTAGAATTTTATTTTTCATTTACAAAACACAAAAACAAGCCAAGAAATGAATGAGCTTAGAAAATATTAGACAGTAATAGACACTGAGTGAAGATATCGGGGGGGCCTGATGTCACCAGGAGGTGACATTTAAGCTGAGGTCTGAGTGACAAGACATAGGCTTTGAGTGACAATAATTTTATAACAAACATTGGAGGCAGTTTTTCCAGGTACTATTTTTGGAACCAGCCTCCAAAGCAAAGAATCTGCCCTTTAGGCACAGTTCAGCAAAGGGGTGCTGTAAGGTCAGGGCCTGTGGACCCTACTCATGCAGGCTTCTGGTGGTCCCATGAAATTCCAGAAGAAAAACTGGAGTCCTAACTGAGCAATGTGTGTCTTCCTGGAGTTTTCCTTTTCTCAGCAGCTGTCTTCCTGGAGTTTTCCTTTTCTCAGCTGGGCTTTTGATAGGAGTCCAATAGCAGATACCTGGAGAGTTTGTTCACGAAGAATGGCTGCCCACCATTGTCAGCTTTGTCTCTACCCTTCTCTGAATGAAGAGAACTAGAGCGTGTCTAATGTTGTCTCTATTCAACTGACCACCTTGCATTGGAGGAGCTGGTTTGGAGTTACATAATTAGGCCAAGAGAAGCAAATCTAGAAACCTGGGTTCCTCATTTGTTGCAACATTCCTCAAGGTTCTCTCTGTCAGGAGCCATACATAGAATGTCTTCAAATTGGGCAACCTGGCTTCTCATCCCAGCCAGCTGTGTGATTTTGGGCTAGTGACTAATTTGTGTTTTCCACATTAATACAGTGAGAAGGATTATTTTTGTTCGGCCTATATTCTAGGGATTTTACATGGAAGAAGTAAAGCGACAGTTGGGAAAGGGACTTTAAGGGTCAACAGCAGTATGAAAATACAGGATTTTTGTCAATCTGCTGTGTTTCTCCAGGTTAGGAAAACCCTGGATGCCACCATGCAGACATTACAGGACATGCTGACTGTGGAGGACTTTGATGTCTCCGATGCCTTCCAACACAGTCGATCAACAGAGTCTGTCAAGTCGGCTGCCTCTGAGACCTACATGAGCAAGATCAACATTGCCAAGAGGAGAGCCAACCAGCAGGAAACAGAAATGTTTTATTTTACAGTAAGTGGCATCCTGGGCCCAGAACCACAGTGTCTGTCAACCCACTGGCAGTGACTTTTCAGGAGCAACCCAAGCTACTGAGAACCAGAGAAACCACATGGACCTAAGACTCCACCACCATGCTTTTAAAATTAAGTTGCCTGGCTTGGTTTTCTGAAATGCAGAAAGTGAATTCCCAATGGGTAGCACTGGCATTGATCTTGGGTGATGATTATTGACATTTTCTTGCTCTAGGAAAAAACCGAGACAGTTTTATTCAGTGGGGTAATAAGAAAATGGCTAACAGAGTCAGGTGCAAGTCCCAAGGAACAACCCTAAAATTATGTATATAGATTATCATGTTGAATTGTCTTAAATTTAGGTGTGAGCTTTGGAAAAAAATGCCCTAAAGAATCCAAGCAAATTGCTCTTTAGTTGCTTGCCCTTCATGTAAAATCCCATGTTAATTATCTTCCATTTGGACAGGGGACCTTAAATCTTCCATAGGATGCTTGAGTCTGTTCAGCCATATCCCTGCCCAGAGGCCATCCTGACTCTGCCTGCTTGCTCCCAAGATTAAAAGCTCCCTTTTCCCCCAAACAGCCCTTTTGTTTGCATTGTGCCTGGCTTTTAGTATTATCATGTTTTCCTTTATCTTTGCTATCTTCAAAAATCTACCTCACTGGGATTTCTTGGTTCTCTTCTCTGGGGCCACCCAGAGTGGAGGCTAATTCTACATGACAGTATTTCACATGGTTGCAGGGAACTGGGATTTCATTTCTCCAGGCTAAATGTATCTGATTCTTTCAGTCCTGCCTTATAAACTTTTGTTTTGAGTAGCCTCAGTATCCTAGTGACTCTCTCCTGAACATGTTCCATGTGCTGATGCCTCTTCTAAGGTGAGACTCCAAGCAGTGGTCTGCCCAACACAGAATTGAGCAAAATTGGCTGGGCGTGGTGGCTCACGCCTGTAATCCCAGCTCTTTGGGAGGCCAAGGTGGGCGGATTGCCTGAGCTCAGGAGTTCGAGACCAGCCTGGGCAACATGGTGAAAAGCCGTCTCTACTAAAATACAAAAAATTAGCTGGGTGTGGTAGTGTGTGCCTGTAGTCCCAGCTACTCGGGAGGCTGAAGCAGGAGAATTGCTTGAACCTGGGAAGCAGGGTTTGCAGTGAGCCAAGATTGTGCCACTGCCTCTAGCCTGGGAAACAGAGTGAGACTCTGTCTCAAAGAAAAAAAAAAAAAAAAAGAATTGAGCAAAATGTTCACCCCTTCTATACCAGGTACTGTGCTCCTATTCATACGTTCTAAGATCATATTCTTTTAGTATTATTTTAAGGCGAAGTTAATATCAGTTATAGCTCTCTTCCCTGCACGCTACCATTAAGCAGGCCTCACTCTTCCTAAGGTTTTGTAGGGGATGTCTTGGGCAGGTCTTCTGTTTATCACCAGTTAGTTTTCCTCTTGATGAATTCAATTCATGGTTTTAGTCAACATCCTGATCCAGTTACTCAGCATACATGCTGTCTCCTCAAACCTGTGTTACCTGCAGATTCAGTGAGCGTGGCTTCCAAAGTTTAATCAATTTAAAGACTAATGGATATACCAAGGCCAGGGCCAAAGACAGAGTTGTTAAAAATATGCAACTAGGGCCAGGCGCCATGGCTCATGCCTATAATCATAACACTTTGGGAGACCGAGGTAGGAGGATCCCTTTAGCTCAAGAGTTTGAGACCAGCTTGGGCAACATAGGACGACTCCATTTCTACAAAGAAAAAAAAAAAAAAAAGGCTAGACATGGTCCATATCTGTGGTCCCAGCTACTCAGGAGGGTGAGGTGGAAGGATTGCTTGAGCCTAGGAGGTTGAGACTGCAGTGAGTCGAGATTGTACCACTGCACTCCAGCCTGGGCAACGGAGCGAGACACAAAAAAAAAAAAAAAAAAAAAGAAAGAAAAAAGAAAAGCAATGAGGCTAATATTGATTGGACTGTAGTCATTTAACCCATCACAAACCCACCCAATTCTAACCGAGCTCCATCTTATAACTGGCTTTGTCAAATCCCTGGTCGAAAACCAGTAGTCAACAGACACTGCATTTTCTCCAACACCCTTTGACCCTGTCAAGGAAGAAAACAAAGCAGAGCTTAGCAAAGCAGCCCACGCTGATTGCTGGCATTCGCCACTTCCATGGGGCCTACTGTGTTCACAAAGAGAATTTATGGTTACAACATGCACATGAATATTAATTCACTTTCGCAGTAGAAGCAAAGAAATCTGGGAAACAGAATTCAAGAAAGGGGTTCAGCCTACTCGAAGTTAGGAGGATTCTCCAGTATCTATGACTAAGGGTCATAAGATGTTATAGTTTATTCTTAATATTTAGTTTGTTAGCATGGTTTCCTAGTATGCCTTCTCATGACTCATTATTTTAGGTCTTTTTAAGGACATCATAATCCTTTAAATACAAACATCAATACAATTTGATGGCATTCTTTATTTTGTGGACATTCATTATTCTTCAGATGGTTGAAATTTAAATGAGGCAGACAGAGATGGTTTACAAAGCCCCAGGCTGTAAATTGCACTAACCAGTGGATGACCTGTCAAGGCATGTGTTATGTGTTTGGGACTAGATCTTCAACTTCTTGGGGCAGTGAGACACGGTGAACAGAATATCAGCTTACCCCTCACCTCTGCTTTTTTGGGGAATTCTTGGATAGGAGATAAAATGAGAGGACATTATTTTTGAAAGCATCTATAGAGAGCCTCTCAGACAGTAGTTACCAAACTGAAGTGTGCATTTGAACCATCTGGGAAGCTTGTTAAAAATGTAGGTTCTCAGCCAGGCATGGTGGCTCATGCCTGTAATCCCAACACTTTGGGAACCGAGGTGGGTAGATCACTTGAGCTCGTGAGCTCGCGACCAGCCTGGGCAACATGGCAAAACCCCATCTCTACAAGAAATACAAAAATTAGCTGGCCATGGTGGTGTGTGGCTGTAGTCCCAGCTACTTGGGAGGCTGAGGTCCCAGCTACTTGGGCTGCTGTGTGCCTGTAGTCCCAGCTACTTGGGAGGATGGCTTGAGCCAGGGAGGCAGAGGTTGCGATGAGCCAAGATTGTGCCACTGCACTGCAGCCTGGGCAATAGAGCCAGACCTTATCTTAAAAAAAAAAAAAAGTAGGTTCTCAGACCACCACTCTCCCAAGATGGGCACCTGGAATTGTGAACACTTCTGGGCCTCACTGGTTCCTCCTTCAGTGTCAAATGAGGGGTTAGACTCAAGGTATTCTTGAACAGGAATCTGCGTGTTGACAGTCTCCCCAGCTGGTTACGAGCCCCTGGCGCTCTGCCCCACACTTGGAGAAACACTGAGTCTACTCTCAGTTCACACTGGGGAGGACGTGGAAGCCCAGAAATGCTCAATAATCTGCCGAGGTCACCCAGTGAGTGACCACAGCTCTGAGCTTCTGTTTCCTTCTGGGTAGAACAGGCCTGATGATGCTTTCCCCATTTACCGTCCAAGATTGTAATGAGGCTTAAACATACGTATGTGAAAACTGTCAGGTGCTCTGCGGATACAAAGGGGAGTGACTCTTTTTTTTTTTTTTTTTTTTTGAGACGGAGTCTCGCTCTGTTGCCCAGGCTGGAGTGCAGTGGCCGGATCTCAGCTCACTGCAAACTCTGCCTCCCGGGTTTACACCATTCTCCTGCCTCAGCCTCCCGAGTAGCTGGGACTACAGGCGCCCACCACATCACCCAGCTAGTTTTTTGTATTTTTTAGTAGAGACGGGGTTTCACTGTGTTAGCCAGGATGGTCTCGATCTCCTGACCTCGTGATTCGCCCGTCTTGGCCTCCCAAAGTGCTGGGATTACAGGCTTGAGCCACCGCGCCCGGCCCCAGGGGAGTGACTCTTAATGGCCACTAGGCCAGGTCTTGGGAGCCTAGGACCATGGAAGAGGAGAGAGGACACCACAACCTCCCACCAGCCCGTTCATTCCAGAACATCAAGGTGGTCCAGCATGAGGTGACCCCAGTCGTATTTGTGTATATGTCAGCCCCCACCCCAATGGGTCTTTCTCCCATGGCTGTCAATGGGAAGGTGGTGATCTTAGGGGCCCTCCTCTACAGTTGACTTGGGGGTGTCTGAGCCTCTGCAACTCACTTTTCTCTGCCCCCTTTTTTAGTGTGCTGGCTGGGACAATAGAGTGGGTTTCTCTTTGAGAAACTAGCAGGTAGATTTGGGGCAGTCACATCTACCTCCTTGACTTTATTATCAGAGCTCTTGCAATTATCATGCCCCTTGCTTACAAAACTCCTTCCTGCAGGTCTCCACGTGGCCCCCTTTCCACCTCCTTCAGGCCTTGGCTCAAATGTCCACTTTGCAGTGAGGTCTTCCTGGACTTCTAATCCACTGTTCACATTTTATTTTATTTATTTTATTTATTATTTATTTATTTATATTTTGTAGAGATGGGGTCTCAGTCTGTTGCTCAGAATGGAGTGCAGTGGCATGAACATAGCTCACTGCAGCCTCAACCTCCTGGGCTCAAGTGATTCTCTCACCTTGGCCTCGTGAGTAGCTGGCACTACAGTACACGCCCCCAGGCCTAGCTAGTTTTTTAAACTTATTTTTTTAGAGACTTGGTCTTGCTATGTTGCCCAGGCTGGTCTTGAACTTCTGGCCTCCAGCAATCCTCTCACCTCAGCCTCCTGAGTAGCTGAAATTACAGGTGTGAGTCACCATGCTCAGCTCTGATTTCTTTTTATCCATAGCATTCACCACCACCTGACCGAGTGGTATTTTACTTATCTTTTTTGTTCATTTATTGTCTCCCTCCCCACTCCACCACATAAGCTTCAAGAGGGCAGGGATCCAGTGAAATTTCTCAGCACCTACTCTAAGCCAGTCACAGCTTTAGGCACTGGGGAGCCGGAGATGAGCTGGGTGTGGAGTCCACCCTCCAGCAGCTGGCCATGCAGCAGAGGCATGCCCAGTGGGGCTCTGGGACTGTACAGGTAGGGGAAGCTGGTACCCGTTTAGAGGTGGCTGAGGCCCAGGCTGAGTTCAGGCGGGTAGGTGTGTTTCTATCCTGGCCTGTTCTCTGTCCTTCAGTGCCACTCTAAGGTACACTGCACTGGGCCAGGGCCCTGAACTAGGAAGCAGGTTGGGGCTGGGTGTGGCCCTCAGCTGACTTTCCATGGGACCTTGGACAGATCACTTCCTGGTGCAAGCTTCATTTTTCTTGTCTGTAAAAAGAAGAAAATCCTATCACCTACTGCAATTTGGGTTATTTTAATGGGAAAGCCTCTCAGGGGACTGCAAGCCCTTCCTCCTTCAAAGCGGGGCCAGATGAAAGGAAGACTTGTTCCGAGGCTCCTCTGACAGATCCGATAAAGCTCTCTGGCCTCGGCTGCACGTGGTCCCTGGGATGGTTCCCATTTTTATTGCTCTTGGCACAGAAGCACAGTGGAGCTTTGATGAGGAAAGAGGCCCTTTGCTTTGTCTCCTTGTGGCCTTTACCTGACAAAGGCAGCTTTCACTGCTCCCATTCTCCCCCGGCTTGCTTTGTGTTCCTAACCCCTGACCTGAAAGGCCTAGAGCCCTCCAAGGGCCTGGCCACGGCATGGCAGCGCTGAAGATCTAGATGGAGGAAAGCAAAGACGCAGATGCAGAGGCCTCTCTGTTCCCTGCACCGGGGTCCCTGCGGGTGACATGATCTCTCTTCGGCTTCCCTGTCCCAGAGGTCAGTTGCAGAGGCATATATCCCATTACTCGGCCTTGCAATCTATAACTTCTTTGTGCCTTGTGTCTTACAGAAATTTAAAGAATATGTGAATGGCAGTAACCTCATCACCAAGCTGCAGGCCAAGCACGATTTACTCAAGCAGACCCTGGGCGAAGGTGAGTGAGGTGGTGGAGGCCCCCTGGGAGGTGCTCTGTTCCCCACTGGGTTTCACTGTGTCCCCCTGATGTGTTGAGCTGCTTAATCTTGAGACAGCAGGCATCTGGCAGAATGAACCTGGACTGACCAGGACTGGGCAGGCTGGGAAAATCACCTTAGTACAGATGCCTTGGGGGTCCAATTTGGCTATGGAAAATAAAGGGCGTGACTTGCTTTTTGATGAATAGAAAGAAAAAGTAAATAAAAAAAGAAAAAGAAAATAGAGGGCAACCACAAGTCTTAGTTTAGGTTGGCAGGGACAGTCCAAGGCAAACTGATAGAGGGGCACCCATCAGGTAGGGAATGGGAATCCAGGGCCTCAGAGGCTGGCACTGACATTTTTCAGCAGACACTGTTTGCAAGGAATACTGCTGGAGTGTCTGGCCAGGGTTCTAGGTCCAGAGAAGGAAAATCCATACATGTAAGTCAGGGTTTGGCCCTTGAGGGACCTGATGACCAGGCGTAAAGCCACTCAATGCCTTCCAGTGGCAGTTGGAATAAAATGCCAGCTGCTGTCATGGCACATGAGGCCTTATAGCACTTAACTTCTGCCTGCTTCCCTGACCTCGTCGGTCATTCTCCCTTTCCTTACTATGCTGCAGCCACACTGAGCAAATTTCTGCCCTTCAGGACTCACCAAGCTTGTTCCTGCCCCAGGGTCTTTGCATCTGCATGGGTAACCACCACCCAAATCAGGGGATAGAGCTTTTCAATTACACTCAAAAATTCCCTTGCGCTCCTTTGCAGTCAACCCCCCATGCTCTACTCTGATCTGATTTCTGTCCCCCCAGATTCGTTTTGTGTGTTCTAGGTAGTAAGAGCGGGGAAACTTTGGGTGCTGATGGAAATAAATGTTCCATATCCTGATTTGAGTTACATGGGGATAGACATTTGTTAAAAACTCATTGACTAGGGGATAGGAGTGGGGAAGACTTAGTTGCAATGAGCTTTTTCTTCATTCTTTCCCTCTAAATTTTACCCATCCCGACATTTCAGTATCAGGCCGGGGATAAAGGGGGTGTGGAGGAGTGTGGGTACCAAAAAGGGAAGAAAAACAGTGAGAATGGAGGAGAAAGGGAGAAAGTCCAAGAGTGGAGCTCAAGGTGTGGGTGCCATGGGGGCAGCTTCTAAGACTAGCATTAAAGAGGAGGGCCGGCATTTATAGGCACAGGTCAGGGGGCTGTTCCTCATGAGCCAGGTAACAAAAGGTAGGACCATATGAGTTGGTGGCTACTTGCATTTTTGAAATTAGATGCTGAATTTGGAAAACTAATCTTCTTTTAAAAAATAAGATCCTGGGTCTGGTGCAGTGGACTGCCCACGCCTTCTTGGCGCAGAAGCACAGTGGAGCTTTAACGAATAAAGAGGCCCTTTGCTTTCTCTTCCCATCGCCCTTACCTGACAAAGGCAGCTTTCATTGCCGCCATTCCCAACTCAAATGATGATGATGATGATGATGATGATGATGATGATGACGGTCATCATCATTGTCATCATCATTATCACCATACTTAGTTTTGGTTGGCATAACTCCTGGTCCATTTGGTCCTCCAAGTTTATTTAGCCTTCAACTACGCCTTGCTCTAAGATTGCTCTACCAGTCCCTCTTCTGAGTTTTGAGCTGATTAGCAATAAAAAAAAAAAACTCCCGGAAAATGCGTTTTCAGAAGTAGAGGGGCAGCTAAGAAAAAGCCATCTGGAAGAATCTCTGTAATCTGTGTTTCAGTAAGCTGGCTGTGGAAGGGCTCACTGTGCTTCCTTTGACAACTGGATGGCTCTTGATAGACTGGTCAGTTCTAGAGAAGTTTTTTTTTTTTTTTTTTTTTTGAAGTAAATGTTCTATTTTAAAACAGTTTTAGAGCTACAGAAAAGTTGGGAAGATAGTATAAAGTTTTCATATACTCCATATCTAGTTTCATATACTCCACATCTAGTTAATGTTTATTAACATTTTACATTAGTATACTATATTTGTCAGCATTAATGAATACTGACACATGTTATTAACTGAAGTTAATAAATTACTGCATTACTGAAAAAGATGGAACCTGAATAAATCGAGACCAAATCTCCAGTCATTTTTATATAGCCACTACACGATAAAGATACATATAGATTCTCAGGGCACTGGGTGAAAGGGGAGAATTTGCACTGACCTAAATGATAAATTGGAAATTGCCCACTGGGTGAAGGAAGAAGAGAAAAAATTCAGCAGGCCAAAGAGAGCTCAGAATCTTAGCGAATTCATCCTTCTGAGTGTCAACTGGTGATTCACCTTTTCCTGAGCGTTTTGGTTCTTGTATTCAGTAGAATTCTCTTCTAAGAGTAGGGTAGTGTTACAGCTGCATCAGTGGCCTTTTTATGCCATATGAGGGCTATTTTGTAGTATCATGTCTAGTGCCTCAGTTTCTCTAAAGTACAGTAGCCCTCCTTTACGTGTGGTTTTGCTTTCCATGGTTTCAGTTGCTTGTGGTTATCTGTAGCCTGAAAATATGAAATGGAAAATTCCCAAAATAAACAATTCATAAGTTTTAAATTTCTCGCTGTTCTGAGTAGCATGATGAAATCTTATGCCGTCGTGCTCCATCTTTGCCAGGATGTGACTCCTCCCTCTGTCCTGCATATCCACTCTGGATACAGTACCCGCCCACTGGCCACTTAGTAGCTGCCTTGGTTATCAGATTGAAAAAACAGAGGACATGTGGGATTTGGTACTATCCACAGTTTCAGACATCCACTGGGGGTCTTGGAACATACTCCCCACAGATAAGTGGGGACTGCTGTACTCTTTTGACAGGATAGCTCAAGGAAACTACAAGTTAGATGAAACCCAAGGTCTTTGGGGTCCGCTTTACTTAGAAGCAGATTTGAGAACATGATTGACCCCAGACATACAAGTCAAAAAGCTTCCAGGTGCTTGGCAAATGGCATTCCCTGTTAACAAAGGATGTCACTGGCGCTTCTTGGGAGCAAGAACACACACCTTGGCTGTCGCTATGCCATTTTATTGGCCAGAGAATTCTCAGTTTATCATCATCTCTGAGTCTTAGACTTATGACCTTTTTATTGCTCTGGAGTGTATTCTGTAAGCTCCAGGGTTTACACTCAAGATGCAGTTGGTTTTTCAATTTCTGAAAGCGCCTCAAGCATGAATGAACAGTGTGCTGCCTATAAAAGGGAAGGAGCATAACCTTTTCAGGCCAAGATTTAATCACCCATCACAGAGCAAAATGGCCACCAGGCCCAGGCCATCTGACTTTCTAGAAAATGACTGAACCATCAACTATAAAATATATTTTTAAAATCCCAACAGGTTTCAGAAGGTAAAGGATGGGCATTTTTTGATTCCCCACATTTATGAGATATTGAGCCACCCTATTTCTAAAGATGTTGGTTGTGGGATTCTTGAGAGCAGGAATGTGAGTCTGAAGCTGATAGACAATGTATTAGATTCTGTGCCAGAGAAAAGTCTGCCTTGAGTATGTTCTGACATTCCACTCCACATCCTAAAACCTTTGATTTCTACCTGCCCCTGTCTGTTCATTCATCTATCCAAGAGCACAGGCATTTTGTTTGGCCAGGCCTGGGGAGATAGTGGTACACAAGAAAGGTAAGGTTCCTGCCCTCATGGAAAAGAGAGACCTCAAATGGTAAACAAACTACTAAGAAAGTGTGATAGTTGAGCTGGGTGTGGTGATGGCCCTGTAGTCCCAGCTACTCAGGAGGCTGAGGCAGGAGAATCACTTGAGGCTAGGCAGTGGAGGCTGCAGTGAGCCAAGATCACGCCACTGCATTCCAGCCTGGGTGACAGAGCAAGTCTCTGTCTCTTAAAAAACAGAGAGGGTGGGGATTATAATTGTGTTAAGTGCCATGAATGAAAATTTTGGGCTGAGATACAGAACAATCATGTATGTGTCGGGGAGAGATGGGGGGACCTGCTTTAGATAGGGTGATCAGAGAGGGTTCCTAGGGGAGTTGCTGTTTCAGCTGAAACTAAAGGATGAGAAGGTGTCAGCCAAGTGAAAAACCAAGGGAAGAGTTTCTGGGGAAGAGGGGACAACATTTGCAAATGCGGGAAATGTGGTGAGTTGGAAGAATTGAGAGAAGGGTATTGTAACTAGACCATGTGGAGTACATAGAAGAGTGGACAGTTTGGGAACCCAGAGAAGGAGGGATCTTTTCCTGGGGATGGAAATGTTTTCAAATTGAATTCTGGTGAGGGTTGCATAACTTTGAATAGTCACTAAAAATCGCTGATTGATACACTCCAAATGGGTGAATTTTATGATATATAAATTATACCTCAATTATGCTATTTTTATAAAAGATGGCAGTGCATCTGAGTTTGGAATTCTAGGGAAGGGTAAGATCTAGACATAGAGTATGGAGTCCTCGGTAAGCACTTGCGGTCACTTAGAAAGGATGTGTAGAAAAGGAAAGCAGCCCTGGGTCTGTGTCCTGATGGCACTCCAACATTTCGAGGTTTGAGGTTGGGCAGAATGAGGAGGAGACAGAAAGAGAAACTGAGGAACCTATAGGGCAGGAAGAACACCTGGAAAGTGTGGAGTCATGAAAGTGAAGAGGAGAGAGCTTTGTAAGAAGGGAGTGGTGAACTGAGTAGAATGGTGCAGAGGTCAGTTACAATAAGGGCAGAGAAGACCATTGGATTCAGCCTGAAGGAGATCCTTTTTGACCTTAAGTGTTGACCTTGACAAGAGCAGTCTCAGCCCGGGGATGAGGACAGAAGCCTAGCTTCTAGGCAAAAGGGCGAGGAGGGAATAGGAGGGGAGGAAGCAGTAGTGCCTCCAGGCAGCTCCTTCAGGGAATTTTGCTGTAAACAAGAGCAGAGAAATGAGGATGTAGCTGGAAAGAGAAATGGGGTCAACAGAAGGGTTAAAAGCTAGGTTGTGCATATCCAGAACATGTAGATATGCTGCTGGAAATGGTCCAGAAGAGAGGAGATTGGTGATGCTAGGGAGAGGGGAGATACCTGCAGAAACTGAGGCCCCCAGAAGGGCAGAGGGGGTGGAACTAGGGCATAAGGAGAAGGTCTGGGCTTTGTCTGGCAAGTAGGTGGGAGGGCCTAATGGGGGCACACAGATGGAGAACCCATATTACTTGATTTTCTTTTCCAGTGAAGGAAATGAGAAGATCTTCAGCTGGGAATGAAGGTGGAGGCAGGGCAGCAGGGTGGAGGAGCACCAGCCTTATGGCTGGTATCCTTCAGTGCCAGGCGTATGACAGGGGCTCAGTCAGTCTTTGTTGCCATTAAACATTGCAGGAGTTTTCGAACTTTGGGAGGCATAGAAGTGATCACCAGGGGTGGTTGTTAAAATGCAGATTTCTGGGTTTTTATCTCAGAGATTCTGATTCAGAAGACCCATGAGAGAGTCAAGAAATCTGCACCTTTAACCAGATCCCCAGATGTTTCTGATGCAAGTAGCCAGAGGGCTGTAGTTTGAGAATCACTGAAAATGTCTGTGAACAATAACGTGTGTGTGAACACAGCCCTACAAATAGGAGGCTTTTAATAAAGAATTAATAAGACGCAGTTCTTTTCAACAGACCGTACCTTAGGCATAATTAGATTTCATATTTCATAAATAATTAAGACTCGTTGTGTGTTGTTTTTAGAAAAAGACGAAAGTTCTTTGGTTTAAAAAGAAAAGGCAATTAAACATTAATGTATACTTTTCTTTGCAGGGGAAAGAGCAGAATGCGGCACCACCAGGTGAGAGTGGGAGAGTCGTGTTTTCTTTCATCTGCTGCCCGAGGTGGGAGTGGGATGGGGCTGGGGAGGCCCTGCTGGGAGCTGGAGAAGCAGGGATGGCTTCTTCACCAATGTCCCCATGGGCTGGTGTGGGTGTGCCTAGGTGAGGCACAGTTGCTGCTTCGCTTCTTCTAGCATTAGACTGACAAAGCCACGCCCCTCCAGGCTGGCAATGGAAGGGGCGCTTTGGGGGCTGCTGTGTGGCAGTGGGGCACCCTCCCTTTGCGCTGGCCATCGGGTGAGACAGTATTGTCTACTCAGAGTGGCTGAGGGCAGCCTGTAGGAGCCAGAGGCTGTGGGGTGGCTGTTGACCTCTCTTCCCACTTGCTACACCATGCTGAGCAAACTGCCCAGCCTTGCTGCGAGGACCGGCCTGGGGTCCCCATGTACCAAGGCTTTGGGTCAGGCTGAGATTGCGCGCAGCTGAGCACACGCATGCGCATAGATGTGCACAGACTCCCCCGCTGTCCACACCCTGGCTTGGACCTCACGGGCACTTGGATGGGCTGACAGAAAGTAACACATGGGCAACTTCTGCTTTCTCTTCAGCTCGTTCAACATTCCCTTTTGCGCTTTTCCCTGAGCAGACCAGAGCCAGTGAACACTTTCCACTCAGCAGCTGATAGCTGAGGGGCTGACTTTACTCCCCTTTCAGAAAGCTTAGATCCATAAGTGGCTCTGTCACTGGCCAGGTTGTTTGCTTAGAGCCTATTTCATTTCTGCGTTCCCAGTAAGAGATATTGCACTGCCTAGCTGGAATTCAGCCAGTGGCCCAGAGGCCTGCACTTTTCCATCACATGGCAGTAGAGCGCTACTTTTTGCCTCACTTTCTGGGCCCGGGGACCTGAGGGCATTCTTTTCTTTCCCACAAATGCTTCCCAGTGGCCCCAAATCCTGAGAAACCGTCATGTTTGGCAAGAGCAAAGATGAACTCCCAACTCTCTCCTGCTCCTTGGGAAGGGAGTGGGGCAAAGTCTTGGAAAAGTCTAGGGTTTTCAGTTTCCTGGGCTCAGGATGGGGAGACCGAGGGCTCGACAGAAGTTCAGCCCGTACAGCTGTTCCTCTGGGCTCTGGCAATTTGGAAGCATCAGGACGAGTCACACCAGGCGAGGCCCTTCCAGCACATGGGGCGGCAGATGTGCAGGGTCACTTTCGAAGAACCTGTTACAAACCTATTATAATTTTTTTTGTTTTCCTGGCAAGAGAATGTTGTCATAGTCTCAAAACAACAGAAGCCAAATTTTACACCAAATTCTGCAAATAGTGAAACAGATGGGGGATGAATTGAGCTGTCCCTCACTTCCTCCTAATTCCTAGAACTCATGCAGAGAAGTTTGTTCCAGCAGAGTGTGGGAGAGGAGATCTGTAATCAAACCCTTGGCCAGGTCTCAGGGTCCTCCCTCAGCGGAAAGTTGAGGGTTTGTTTTTTTTTTGTTTTGTGTTTTAAATAAAGCCCTCTGAAGTCTTCCACACCCTCCTTGACCTAGGGCCTGGGAAATCCAAGCTGAGTTGATCAGACCTCCCACTTAGACACCCTGCATTCAACTGCAGCTACCCTGCATTCAATTGCAGACTTAGCCCTGTGTACTCTGGTTCCTGGTCAAGGTCAAAGTAAACTAAAGTCTTTGTTAGTAAACCAAAAGTCTTCCCTTACCTCCAAAATCATTGTGGAAATTGTGGAAATTGTTGCCAACAATGTCTCTGTCCTATGGCCCTCTCTCTATCTTCCACGGACTCCCACGCGAGGTGGATATCATTTTTGGATGGTTATTTGAGCACGATCTCCTCAGCCAAGTTGCTGTTGACCTTGTATAGAGGAACTGGTTTTGCACATGGGCTACAGTATGTTATATTTTTCTCACACTTCAGAACCTTATCTTAGAATAGACCAAATTTGTAAAAACCCTGTAATTCAGGATGGCCAGATGTGATAATGCACTTAAATTTAAAAGTGTATTGTAAATGTCGAAGCAAGATGCAAATATAAGGTTTGATTATTGTGATTCAAATGAACGTCTGGCTCCCCTTACCCACGTTGACATGCCCTCGTGGTCTGGATTAGAGATGAAATCACTCGAGATCTTGTTCAAGCAGATGCAACACAGTACACAGCCCATGCATAGCCTCCAAGGGCCCGACTGGCATTGCACTACAGCATTGCCACCATTTGGGATGTTGACCTCCAAGTCCATTAGGTTATCTAGGGGAATTTTTCATCACATCCCTTTAGTTGCAGGATAATTTTGAGGCAATTTCCTGTGTTGCCAACGTGTGTTAATTTTCATCTTGATTAAAAGGCAGAAAGGGGACATTGGTCTCTGGTTTCTCTTTCTTCCTCTCTGTGGCTTTCTCTGTTCCTGTTTTCCCTGCCTCTCTTTCTTTCTTTCTTTCCTTTTTGCTCTGCATCTGAGCAGCAGAAGAGATGGAAGGCTTAGGCTGCCCCACTTTCCTTGGCCGGGCTGCCCCCCTGCTCCCCACTTTGTGCCCCACCCAGCACTTCAGTAAGTCAATATAGATTTGATATTGTGCAAAGTTGGGATAGCTACGTTTCCTTGTCAGAGATTCCAGACAGTGCACAGAACACCACACAAAGAAAGAAATCCCCGTGTGATTCACGCAGTCCTTTGCTTTCTGGATTGGGCAGGAAAAATGGGAAAACATATCTTATTTTCCCTTTATTCCACTTTGTAAAATTTAAGAAAAAACAAAAAACACTTAGGACTTTCTTTTAAGGAAACCCTCCAATTGGGCACCGTAGGTTTTTTGATATTGAGTGTCCAACACCTGCTTTAAGAGTCTGCTCTTCCTGGCCATGAGAATTTAACAGATAATTTAATGTTACTTCTGGATGTTCTATGATATGTTCTATGATACGATCACTTTCATACTCACACTAGAGCCTTGAGAGTAGGAAGAGCTGAATTTTACCACCAACCTCAATCACATTTTATTTGTGTGGTCTTAGGCAAGTTTCTTCATCTTTTGTGGGCTCATTGACCTTGTATGTAAAGTGAATTGATATTTTTTCCCAACCTCACAGGGTTGTTGTGAGATTATCATGCAATGTGATAAGGAAATGATCTGGGAATGTTCAAAAACAAACCAAACACTATGAAAACAGGGTGACAGTGTTGCTATCATCAAGTTATTTCTAATCCCCAAACTTAAAACCTTTGGCCTTGTGTCACATTTTTGACACTCTCTTTTACCTTTGGTATTTGAAAATTTAAGAGCAGATCTTGTAAGAAATCCCACCCCCACATACATACGTCCTCAAAAAAATAAGTAATTTTTGAAAAAGAAATGACATGGACTTAGCTAACCAAATTGACATAGATCCAAGATGGGCTTGAAATAATCTTGCCTGTTGTTTCTTTTCAAAATTTTGATCTGTGCTGTTATTTTGTTTCCGTTGTTTGGGTGGCATGATATTTGGATTCACCTGGTTTTTGCCCATGCATGTACTGGAGCTAGCAGCATTTGCTCAATACTCAAACACCTAGGAGAAGTTGGTTAGAGGTCCCTGGGGATGGCTGTCCTACTGAAGGAGACAGGTACAACAAGCCCAGTCAGCAGAGGCAGCATGAATCTCATTTATCCTGATTGGCTGCATAGTCCAGAAGATTTCTTGCCCACTCACAGAAATCAATGAAGACTTGGGGGACCAGGTCTTTGCTTGTCATGTGTGGACATTATCTGTGCCTGGCTGAGTCCCCACTTGTTGCTACTCAAATTTCGAACCAAGCCATTTGAAAATGAACTGCCTCTCTTGGTTAGGGGCCCTCTTCCTAACCTGAAAAAGCCCTTTGCCCCAGAAGGCTGGCACCATTGAGTCAGGCCAACTTGTGTGGTGAAATGAGCAAATAAGCCAACACAGGTATATGCATGGTGAGCAATTCTGGAAACAGGTCCAGTGTTTGTGGCTGTTTCACTGGTGAACTGTGGTATGGTTACCCCTCCCTGTGGCCAAGAGTGGAGCATACTTTAGGAACGGAAATCCTAAAGTAAAGCAAGACACTTTCAACCTGATCCCATGGCAAAGGTTACTGGGGTAGATGAGTCCTTGGTTGGAAATAAAAAAGTGCCCTAAGGCTCCATGATGGTGGTCTGGTAGGAAAAACCCTGAACTTGGAACCAAAGAGTCCAGAGTTTGGGGTCCAGCTCTGTCAGTTCTCCTTCACAGGAGGCTTCACTTTCTGCCTCTGTAAAATGGAGCCACATATACAGGGTTGAGGTGGCATTAAGTTTAATAATGGATTTGAAAGTGGTTTAATTGAAAATGTTCTTGAGGCTAGGTACAGAGGCTCATGCCTGTAATCCCAGCACTTTGGGAGGCCAAGGTGGGCAGATCATGAGGTCAGGAGTTCAAGACCAGCCTGGCCAACATGGTGAAACCCTGTCTCTACTAAAGATACAAAAATTAGCTGGGAGTGGTGGTGCATGCCCATAATCCCAGCTACTTGGGAGACTGAGGCAGGAGAATCGCTTGAACCTGTGAGGCAGAGGTTGCAGTGAGCTGAGATCATGCCATTGCACCCTAGCCTGGGTGACAAGGCAAGACTCTGTCTCGAAGAAAAAGAAAAAAAAGAAAGTGTACTTGACTAAAGAACAGGATATTACCATCATCCTGGGGTCACCCAGGGACCCCAAAGAAGTTGCAGCCTCCCTCATGGTATCAGTTTCTTCATCTCTGAAATGAGAATAGTAATTGCCTGGCTCTTAGATCAATGAAATAAAGATTAGTCAAGTGCATTTGAAATGCCAAGAGGCATTAGGAAGATCAGTGCCCTGGTACATTGGGAGTTGAGACTTGGTGATAAATTTAAGCCAAAATAATGAAAATTAACCCTCACAATCATTTTTGAAAGTCTCTTGCTTTCTCAGGCTACAGATTACATCTCTCTCCCCTGATTCCCCCTCCATCTGGTCAGCTTTGCAGGATGGCAGCCTCTGATTGGAGTTTCAATGGTTTCTTGCACATGTCCTATTTTCCCCCTAAGATTTAGAATGCATTTGCGTCATGTAAGAGTTGCTCCTGCTTGGCATTGTGGGTAAATTAAGATCTCCTAAAACATGCAAAGGCCTTCAGATGGAACATTGGAAACCAATGTCTTGGCGGGGGGTCAGGGGCTTCCATTTACATTTTGTGTCCCCTTTAGTTGTGGGTTTTAAGAGCATCTTTCCCAGTTGTATGTTTATGTTGGTTGCTTTCTTGATTTCTTTTGTTCCGTTTTCCCCTAGGCCCCCCTGTCTTCCCCCTAAACCACAGAAAATGAGGAGACCTAGGCCTCTCTCAGTGTATAGCCATAAACTCTTTAACGGCAGTATGGAAGCATTCATTAAGGTACTTGCTGGGGAGCCATGGAGTCCGCGAATGCACCCAATGTAATGGCAGCCTCTGTCCTCCCGCCTCCCTGCCAGCAGACAGCCCTGTCCTTGGCCAGGCCCTGTGGAGCTAGTTCCTCGCTGCAGCCTCTCTTAGCTTCAGCAAGGGCTTTTCACGGGAGCTGCTGTAGCCTCTAACTGGTTGCTCCTAAGTGCCCTGCACAATTCTCAGCCCTGGGGGGTAGGGATCAGATCATGACAGAACCCAGGGAAGTCCAAGTGGGGCTGAAATACCAGCGCAGCGGGCCCAGCCAGCCACGCTTCATTGCTTCAGCAACTGCAGTCCTAACACCTGAGGGACAGTCAGAGAAACCCCATTCCCTCACTTCACACCCACGTCTTCCAGGAGAAGCTGGATTGAAAGCAACACAGAGGAAATCCCTGTGGGTATCAGTGTGTTTTTATACACGTGAATTTTTTTTTAGTTGCATATATACCAGCAAAGGAAACACATACACTTTTTATAAGAGAAAATCCTCCCACCTAGTTTGCTTCCCATTAGGTGGTTTGGGAGAAGGGAGAAAAGTTGAGGTTGTCCCTTTTGAATTCTAGGTTAACCCTTTGTACCTTAAACTAAGTAGTTTAGCTAGGAGAGTTTCTCTTTTCTTTTCTCTTTGGTGTAAAGGATATGAGATTAAGTCATATCAGATATAATGACTCAAGGGAAATTAAGAAGATGATGGAGAAGCGAAGAGCAGCAGCTGGGGAGATACTTGAGGAAGGGGAGAAGCACTCTTAACATTACTTAGAGGAAGCAGGGAAGTCCCTGCAACTGATTTGAGAGCCCACTACCTTCTAATGAAGACACTCTCTGCAGAGAAGATGATAGGTATCAATCAGGAGAAAAAGCAAAGGCCCTTGGGCTTTGCCAATGATTTGGGGGTTATGGAGGCTGCCCGTGCTCTGGCTCTCTACTAGTGATCCTCAGACAGGGTCCAGCACAAGACTTGCAGGACAGCAAGAGACTGGACATGGGTTTGGCCTTAGGCAGGAGAGAGGGTAAGCAGGACCAGCCCGGGTCTCAGGACTGTCTCTCCCTGTGGGCTGAGTTCTGGGGAAGGGAGAGTAGGGAAAAGGGAAAGTGGAAGACCAGGGCCCAAGTTGGGACTGCCCGGGGTGAGGGATGTCAAGGGCTGCTGTAGGATGCCTAAGAAGACCAAAGCGTAGAGGATTCCCAAAAGGAGGGGCCCATGGGTGTATCAGGAAGGAAGATCAGGAGGTGACCCAGAGGGAGTGGTTTATTGGGTCATGGGAGGGCGGGGCTGTGCCAAAGGAATCTTCTGTCTCCATCCTTCCTCCTCTCTCCTCCGAGACTTTCTTCTTTCACCTTGCCCATAAAAGAGCCATGGTCCATGGCCGAGAGGGGACTAGTTACTCTCCCTTCCCTCAAGGAGCCAGTAGTGGAGCTTGGGAAATTTTAAACACAAAAGGCAGAAAGTGGAAGGTGATTTAGGATGAGCAACTGGTGAGTTATCCCTGCATAAACAAGTTTAGGATAGGTGCAGTGGCTCACACTTGTAATCCTAGAACTTTGGGAGGCTGAGGTAGGAGGACAGCTTGAGCCTGGGAGGTCAAGGCTGCAGTGAGCTACAGTTGTGCCACCACACTGCAGCCTCAGTGACAGAGCAAGACCCTGTCTCGAAAATAAACAACAACAAAAGAAGAATTGAGAGCAAAAAGAGCTATGAGCTCAAGCACAGTAGGCTTCTGGAGGGGCTTTGAAGGAAAGGTGGGCATGCAGAGGAGAATAAAAGGACAGAAGAAATTATTGAAAGGAAGGACAGAAGAAATGAAGACTCAGAGACAGGGACATCCTCAGTGTGCTTAGGTCTTTGGAAATGGGTGATCAGTCAGGATACTTGGAAGGAATCAACTCTTATCTGACAGTATTTGACAAGCTGATGTTCCGTTGAGTTAAGTGTTTTTGTAATAGAGAGGTCCTATATGTAAGATGTGACTATAAAGTAATCTGACTTTATTTCTTCTGACCAACACATCATAACCTAGTCAACCACATGAGTGTTTGCCCCTTTGAGGCAGTCATCTTGGGAAGCCACCTTCTTTCCTGAATGTGTCGGCATTGCTGCAGCTGCTTTGGTCAGTCTTCTTTAGAGCCTGGAGTATGGCCTTTACCAGTGGGGCCAGGACTATGTATTCAAATGGACACCTTGTCTTTGGAATAGAAAGCTCTGTTTGAAGCTGAGCTTTGCGATGCCATTGGAGGTGCAAAATGGCAAGAGGAATATGCTACAGTGGGGCTGTTCCACTGGCTCTGAAAAGAACACCCCAGCAGCGACAGCCCAGAGCACTTGAGCAGTGGCAGCACTGTTGGAATAAGTGCATCACTTCCTAAGCGGAAAAGTTGGAGGAACAATACTCATTTGACTGGGAAAAAAGGTGTGTTTGTTAAATACTATTTCATTCATTCATTCATTCATTCATTCATTCATTTATTCATTCATTCATTTATTTATTGAGGCAGTCTCGCTGTGTCGCCCAGGCTGGAGTACAGTGGTACAATCATGGCTTACTGCAGCCTTGACCTCTTGGGCTCAAGTGATCCTCCCACCTCAACCTCCCGAGTAGCTGGGGCTACACGCATGCACCACCATGCTTGGCTAATTAAAACAATTTTTTTTTTTGTAGAGACAGGATCTTACTATGTTGCCCAGGCTTGTCTTGAACTCCTGGGCCCAAGGGATCCTTCTGGCTTGGCCTCCCAAAGTTCTGGGATTACAGGCATGTGCCCCTGCACCTGGCCTTACTATTGCATTGCTTTATAGTCACACTGTACTCATCACATACCATCAGTGCAGTTCAACAAACTCATACTCTGCACCTACTATGAGCTAAGTGGATGATGTTTTACAGCACAGTTTGCTGTGAAAGGTTATTAAGTTTCAGAGAATGAAAAGGCAGTATAATGTATTCAATCCTTCAACTATTGAGAATGGATTTTAATTTTCTATTATAATCCACATGCCGTCTGAAAGAACATTGAACTAAGAGTCCCCAGCTTTGAAAAACCACACCTGTGAAAAGGTTTTTAATAAAATAACATCACTGGGACATCACAATTATAATGGCTTAGAGGGACAAGGAAGCATCCCTGGGGTTAGTAATCATAAGTAAATGTTGCTGGAGTTTGATTTATACATTTCTCAGATCCTACCTGAATAAACAAAAGCCTTTCAAAATCCTTGATGTTTTTTCCTCCTCCTCTCAGACAAAAGGAGAACTCATTTTTGTAAGAGCCAGTTTTGAAGCCTAGGAGGTTCACCTCCGGGACAAGGGGAGAATCCTCATCTTGTTTCTGTAAAATAAGCATGATAATTACCTACTTCATGATCCTTTGTGAGGAGGATTAAATGAGCCAATATATGTTATGTTTCTAGAGCACTGGATGGCACATGGTAAGCACTATGTATTACCTACGATTATTAGCATTAATTTTAGCATATTGCTCATAGAACCTGTTCGACCAGGCTGTTTACTCAGTTCTGGGATTCTGGTAGATTTAGTCAGCATGTCAGGTAGCAGACAGTTCCAGTTGTTGAGATGCTGAGAACTGGACAGACGACACTAACTAGAAAGCACACATCCTCCAGGAGCCTGGATGGGACAAGTGCTCACCCCAGAGACAGACCTGCTGCACAGTGGAAAGAGCTGACGGCACTCCCCTGAAAATGGGCATTATCAGTGGCTTTTAGTGAAAGTAAAGGCTTCCGTTCTCCCCCAAGCTCATGAAGGCATTCTGACTCAACTTCCCTTCCTCCTCCAGGCCTTTCTCAGCTTTTGTATTCCTTAGTGCCAGTGTAAGGGTCAAGAGGGGAGGAAGGAGAGCAAAGTCAAGTGGATACCCAAGAAAAGCAACTGAGGGTGTATGGCAGGGAAACATGGGAAGCTGTTTGGAATTTGGCATCAGGTGGAATCCTATGGGTCTCTATCCAAAGGGTACCTTGTAGACATGATCTCGTTAGAATTGAACTTTTTACCAACAATGAGGTTTCTTGAGCTGAATTCCAGGACATTGTTCCAGTAGACATAAAGGTGTATTTCTGTCCTTTTTGTGGGCAGCTGGACATACCTTATGGGGTCGTAGGTAGGCTTTTGTCCATGCGTGCATAAACAGTCCCTTTTGTTGAAGAGAAGCTAGGTACAGGGACGGGAATGGGTCCAGTCCACACAGTTGCTGCTCTTTCACAAGGACTGAAAGAGGCCCCCGTGTCAACTGGTGTCTGGGAGGGCAGCTAAGGCAGCCACATGGGAGGGCTGGCTGGGCGGCTTCCAGAAGTCCCATAAGGCTCCCAGGCTCGGGGGTGACCCTCCCCACAGGCCGGCTGTTTGACAGGCTCCCCAGGACCTTGGCTGGCTGCCATTGCATTTCGGCGTTCACGGACTCTGAAGGATCTGCTTACTCTAACTGATCTTATTCCTGCATAATCTTTTCTTTTTCTCCTGCTCTGCTGCCTGTTTATTTTTTGTTATCAGAGGAAGAAGAAATGCTCGAACCAGGAACCAGGTATTTACTAGAAAGGCCCGTTAGCCCCATTCACCGCGATGGAAACTATCTTTAGTGCTGACTTCCAGAACAGAGCCCACCTTGCCTGTTGCTGATGGGTCCATATTCTTGTCCTGTCCCTGGGCACAGTCAATCGAGGAAAGAATTCACAGGTGGGGTGTGGAGGAGCCAAGAACGTATCCAAATCCATGCTGTCTTCACAAGAGCATATTACATGTGCCTCATTGTTTACTCACCTTGTGAGAAGGCTAGGCCTTTGATTTGGCCCCTTTTAAAGAAAGTTTAAAAGAATTTGATGCTCTTTAAGGGACCTGGAATACAGAGAGGTCAACCAATAATGAAATCCAAAAGAAAATGTCTCCCCTCACCATAATCATTTGTGGCTGTAGACCAGTCTAGGAAGATGTCATTGAAAATACATTCACATCCCAGGTGCCTGTGTTGAGAATTGCATCTTTTTCAGCCTTTTAGAGTAAGGTTGGCCCCTAGCTCGCCAATGGCTGACATCGGCTGCCTCTAGAGCTTTTCCCTGTGACATACTTATTGTTAAATGCAGTATGCATCTGAGTGTTTAGTTGTGACTTCATGAGTAGAACTGGTCTTCCCTTCTTAGAGCTCAAAATTTCCACTGGGGGCCAGCCTTGCTTCTCCCGTGGTGTGCCCTTAATTCTGACATCAGGTAAATAGGATGAGGACTTGGTCCTTGAGCATTGAGAAAATAGTGTTGAGTTGGGACAAAGTGGAGGGGGAGGCAGAGAACTCTTCAAGGCCAAACTCCAGCAGCCTCCATGAGGTGGTTCCCTCTCCATTGCCCAAGTGGGCCTGCCAGGCCTCCTGAGCCCAGATTCCTTTCCAGTTGGATAAGAAGACAGAGCATTTCTTTAAAATGATCGTAGCTATGCCTTTTTGTGCACACAGCTGAAGACTCTCTGTTGTAACTGTCTGTGGAGACTTTAGGATTAGCAGTTCCTTGCTTGTTTTCCTACTAATCTGATGGTACTAATATTCTGGCTTGAGTCTGTAATCTGTGTTTGCAATGTCTTTTTCCTGTGGTGGTTGTCAAGTCCCATAAAACTCACGATTTTTCTTTTCTCAAGGATTCAGGACAAGCTATACCACTTGTAGTCGAGAGCTGCATCCGTTACATCAATTTATATGGTAAGCTGGATCTTGGGCCAGTGTTTTCAGCAATATGCAGAACAGGTGCTAGGCTGTTCTGATAGGAAATGAGATTCTAATTTGTCCTGGAAGATCTCCCGTCACAGCTCTGCTTTTGAGGGGGAAAGTACTACACACAGCAGCTGCTCTTCCGAGTGCTGCTTTTGAGTGTGTTGGGGGATGGAGATCATGGTGAGAGGATCCAAGAACTAGGAAAACCGGAGAGTAGAAAGGGCATGGACAAGAGAACTCAAACCTGCAGCTCTGTGCTTTGAGCACCGAATGGAGTTTGCCAGTAAATCAGCTAATACTACCAGATTATAAGCTCCATGAAGGTGTTAGGTTAATGCCAACATAATTGCGGCTTTTGCCATTACTTTTGAATGGGAAAAATCGCAATTACTTTTGCATCAACCTAATGATGGTGTCTGGGATTTGTTAATTTAACCTCTCCCAAGTCCCAGCCAGAATGTACTCTAGAGTCTAGCTCTTCTTGAAGGCAGAACATGTCTGTGTACAGGGAAGGAAAGGTATTGATACAAAACTTCTTGTGGCCTTTTCCTTTAAGCTCAAACAGAAGATCACAGATGATGAAGCAGATGTGTCCCAGGATTTTGGCCAGCTGTACTTCACCGTGCAGGCCATTTTTGGAGACGTTCATAGGGAATGACTCTGTTACAAAGAATCGGGGGAAGAAAGGGACAAGCAATGGGCAGAGTCACTGGTATTCCCAGTGGTTTAATGAACTCAAAGTCTCATGGATTTACTACTTCTTTTTCTGTATGTTTCTTTTTTAGGACTCCAGCAGCAGGGGATCTTCAGAGTGCCAGGATCTCAGGTGGAAGTCAATGACATCAAAAATTCCTTTGAGAGAGGTGGGTGCAGAGTGACCATCTTAAGCTTGTGTGTTAAGCTTGTGGCCAGGGGAAGCCAGGGTGAATGTTCACATATGTCTCGGAGCCAGTGGTATGCAGAAGCTGGCCTGCAGTGGGTTGCAGGAGCTGATTGTGCACATCCCTTTCCAACTTCACAGTCAGTGACTTTGTCCTGGTACTTGGAATAAGCATGACTGGAATGTTTACACCACAGAAATTGGCAAAAACTAAGTTCTAATTGTTTCCTGCCAAAGAGCTAACTGTTTAACATTTACCTACCACCAGCACCAGCACCAGCATCAGCACCAGCACCGCTACCAGTACTACAATTACTGCTACTACTGCTATTACTACTATTACTGCTTATGGGTGACTCTCTCCAGTGGGCTGCACAGTGGTTGCTGGGAAAGGGTGCCTTGTAAAGAGCTCTGGAATATTTACGTGAATCTGTAAAGGATGCTACATTTTAGAATTGGAAGAACATAGAAAACACTGAGTGACTTTTAGAATATCCTAATTTTTAATTTTTTATGCGGTGTTTTTGGCAAGCCACACATTGGGAGGAAGAGATTATATACTCCCTCTACCCCTGGAGAGGTGACCTAGTTCCCATTTTGATTTAAGCAAGGATATGAAAGCTTATTACAAGTGAGGTAGACCACTAGACCAGGACACATGTGATGTATTTGGTGTAGCCTCTCTGGGCTTCAGAATCCCTGATAGGAACAGATGGCCAGTGACAGTGTCCAAGCCAAGTAAGGACTCACTGGGTCAGGAAATGCTCAATTCTTCTTACACCTCTGCCTTTGAATATTTAGTGCTTATCTCACTGCTACACTGAAATGGAAAATCCATGCATTTTCATTTGAGGAAATATTTTCAATCCTGCTCCCTGATTCTAGAACAAAACCTAGCATTAGCAAGTCCATAACCTCATCCCAGGGGAGGAAAGAAGAGTTGGAATATCGATATTCCACATAATATATCTGCCTGCAGTTTTCTAGTATTTGAAAAGGTCATGTCTCCACAGTCCACCCCTTCTCAACTCTGATTTACTGCCTTCTCTGAGTGGTTCTGGCACTGAGGACCCCAATCCCATACCCCTTTACTAGCAGTATATCACATCCCAAAAGGTATGGTTTACCCCTGTTGGCTGTGCTCTGAGCAGGCCTCTCTGTGTGCTTCCACCCATAGAATTCTTCCTATTTATTACCTAGCTCCCCTCCCACCCCAAAGGAGCTGTCTTTTGAACAAATTCTCTGTCTCCCAGTCATCTCCATTCCATCTTGTGGTGGAGGAAGCATTCTGCAGCCCCAAGCAGTACTGCTATGGCCCCCAGGCACAGACCCTCTGTGGATGTAGGCACTCTGGCTTGGAACCATCTGGAGACAATGAGATTTGTCTGCATGTCATGCTCAGTGGCCTTCTAGGGTCTAGGGGAGCTTCGTTTCTGGAGCTTACTCGAGAATCTTGGGTGCTTAGAACCAGGGAGCCCCAGGACCCCCTTGCTCGAAGCTCCTACTCAGCCATGTATTCATTCACTCAACAAGCATGCACTGAGCCCTATACCGTACAAGGTAATGGACTAGGACCTGAAAATGCAATATGAACAAAACACAGTCACTACTAGTAGGGGAGCCAGTTTAGCCAACAGCCAGTATAATCAGTGCAATGATGGAGTAGGCAATGGGGAGCGTAGGAGCCCCTAGCCCAGCCTGGATGGAGTGGAGAGGAATAGCAAAGCCAGGGAAGGCTTCCTTGGGAAAAAATGCCTAAACTGAGGCTTAAAGAGTAAGAGCCAGGGGAAGCAGGGGCAAAGAAAGGGCATTCCAAACCAAGGGAACAGCATGTGCAAAATCCGCGTCCATGATGCAAGTATCATTTGCCATTGCTCTGAACCTCTCTTGGCAGCACTGGACAGTCCAATCCATAATGTTGCTTCTTAGTTTTCCCCAACTTCTTACACCCCTGCTGCCCTGTGTTCATTTACAATGAACAGAACCATAGTCTGGAATCTTTGCTGGTTCCCTCCTCCTGGGCTCATCCCATTATACAGAATGCCTTGTCACCCTGCCTTGAATCTCATGGGCAAACTCACTGCATGGTGCCTCCAGCCTGGCAACCACTTTGCCTGGCATTTCCCTGCCTCTCCATATTCTATAGGTAACCTTGTTGCCACAGGCAACCCTACCCTTTCCCTACCCCGGTAGCACTGCTTTTTTCCTTCTTGAATGTGATTTTCTAAGGTCAGCACCTCCTGTCACTTGCTTTGGTGCTTTGCAGGGGTGATGTGCAATTTAAAAGAATTCTCTGCTCCTAACAAGCCTTGGATCGCCTCGGGCAGAGTCCAGCTGGGCAGAGAACACCTGAACTAAATCTCAGCTGCAAAAAATATTTTCTCCTTTTTCTTTCCCTCACGAATGCAGTTGGCCTCACTCCCTCTCCCCATCGTTCCAAAACGAATCTCATTCTCTCGCCAGCCTGGTCCTTCTGCTCCACCTGAGTCGACAGTGAAGCATGCTATCTTCTAAAAGAATCGTTCTAGTATGTCTGTTTTATAAAAATCCTTTCCTGGATTTTGTGGGATGGCCAGTGCCAGATTTCTCACTATTCTTTTCTGTTCCTTGACATTCACCAAGCGTATGCCCTGGGTTTGGCTCCTAACCTGGCTGACACTCAGGGCCGCCTCCTCCCACCCCTCCCCAGACTAGGGTCTTCCCTCTTCCTGGCCCTCAGCCTGCTTATCTCCATGTTTCCCTGGCGACAGGGTGGCCCAAACCTGGGCCCAGCTCAATATTTCTCTTCTCGCCCACTCTTCACATCCCACATGGTTTAACTCGTGACTAAATTTCCTCTCCAAACCAGTATGCCATGTTTTTCCTTTCTTCCTGTATTTTATATATTTATTTGAGATGGAGTCTCCCTCTGTCACCAGGCTGGAGTGCAATGGCGGGATCTTGGCTGACTGCAACCTCCGCTTCCCAGGTTCAAGTGATTCTCTTGCCTCAGCCTCCTGAGTAGCTGGGACTACAGGCGTGTGCCACCTCACCTGGCTAATTTTTTATATTTTTAGTAGAGACACGGTTTCACCATGTTGGCTAGGATGGTCTCCATCTCCTGACCTCGTGATCCGCCAGTCTCAGCCTCCCAAAGTGCTGAGATTACAGGCATGAGCCACTGTGCCTGGCCAATTTATTTATTTTTTGAGACAGGGTCTCTGCCTCCCCCAGTTCAGGTGATCCTGCCACCTCAGCACCCTTCCATCCCACCAAGTAGCTGGGATTACAGGTGTGTGCCACCATGCCTGGCTAATTTTTGTATTTTTTGTAGAGATGGGCTTTCGCCATTGAACGCCTGGGCTCAAAGTGATGCACCAGACTCAACCTCCAGAAATGCTGGGATTCCAGGCATGAGCCACTGCCCCCAGCCTTTTCATTTTATTTTTTAAATTTAAATCCTCGAATCCCTGCAGGGTGCCCATTCTTCACCAGTTGTTAAAAGGGATATGGGTCTTGTTCTTCCTTGGCTCTGTTTTCCCTTCCCTGGGTAGAGGTCTTCCCAAAGTTCCTTGCTTAAGGCTGTTGAAAGGAGCGTGGTTTTCTTTAACTTAAGCTCCTGAAAACTGATAACATGTTGGAAATCCACTCCTGGCTTATTATTCCTAAATCTACTTTTTTTTTCCTTCTCATATGATTCAACCAGAGTTTTAGTTGAAATTCTTTTTGTTGTTGTCGTCAGTAAATCTTAAATTCACTGCTCAAGTTTTGAGCTTTCCCTATAAATCTTCTGGCAAAATGAAGGAGAGAAAAAAAAAAAAACACACATCATGAAAAGGCAAGAATTAGCTGCTGAGCTGTGGAGTGAGCTGTGGTTTGCTCTTGTCTCCCAGAAGGTCCCCCCCAAACCTCTCTAAGTGACCTCTTTGTATGCACAGATGGAGTGCTGAGCTCTCTCCTTATGTGGAGAGGGTGCCTTGCCAAGGAGGCAATGGCTCTCTCCCCCTGTGCAGATCTACGCAGGGTTTGGCTGTGGGGCTAAAGCCATGCCGTGTAGGCTCTGGCACACTCTTGACTCTGGATCTGCCCCTTCTGAGATCTGGGTCCTGCCTCGAGAAGAGGGATGGAACCAGGAGATGCTGGGCAGGGTTGTCATGTCGAGGGGCTTAAGGACCTGTGGCCAGAGAGAACTGCCCTCGTGAGAGAGACTGACTCCAGGCTTCCAGCAGCAGGTCTGACAGAGCCTTTAAGCACACACTGTGTGCTCAGTCTCTGCCCTGGTCGCAGCCCTGTCTTAAAGCCTTTGGCAACGCCCAGGTGATCTGGGTAAAAGTAAGCTCCAGGCAGAGCAATTCAGTAACAATGCCACCTCCCCAGGACATTAGCTAGCCAAGTGTGAACATGTCTTTCCTTCAGATTTGCCTGGAATGTTAGCTCTAATTCTCCTCTTGGAGAAAGCCGTCATTCACAGGAACCAACCAGCTCATCTCCAGCTCTGGAATTCCATTCTCAGAGCCAAAACTGACTAGCTTGCAGAGAGCCAAAGTCCTGGGCTAGTTGAAAAGAATGTTTGGGCAGCTCAATTTATGGACTGAGGGCCTTGCAGGAGGAATGGCAAGAACTAATGGCGTATGTGTATGTGTGCATATGTAAAGTCAATATGCTAATCGTGCTTAACAACGGGAGCTAGTACTAGGTAACATTGAGGAAAATATCCATGTGTTTTTGAATTATGAGACCACAGGAATGATGTGTGGAGCTAATAGGGAAACAGTTCAATATGGTACGGTTTTTGAATTCCTTAGGCTGCTACAGGAATAGAGAGGGAGGCTGAGGAGGTGAGGCTTGGACATCCCCCACCCCAGTTCAACTAAGACAGCTTTGTTCTATAAGTTGGGATTTCATAGGAACTTCTTTACTGAGAAAAAAAAGGTTGAGATTTTACTGTAAAGGGTGAAAGGAAGGAAAGTAGGTAAATATATACCTACCTACATAAGCAGGCATACATACAGATAGACAGATCCAAAAATCACAGGTAGAAGAAAGCGTATCTCTCAGGGATTATGAGACCTTGGAGCTGCCAGTGTCTGTTGTTGACTTTGTGATTGTGGGCACATTGCTTCATCTATCAGGGCCTCAGCTCTCCCACAGGAGAGAACAGTGGTATTGGAACCATGTCTCCCTTAGTGACATGCAATGCTGTTGTAAGGGTTAGGAGAGTTCGTATGTACAAATGTTCTTCTCACTTGAGAAGTGCTGTGTGAATACAGGCAATTTTTTGGTGTGTTTATTTTCTCTCTTCCTTCCCTACAAGGAAGTCTTATGGAGGCAGCATTCTCACCTCCTCCAGTGGGAACATTTGAGAAATTGACCTATCCAACACCAGTATCTGGGCCACCATGCATGGTTGTTCACACTGGACACTGCACAAGGCTGCCCAGCCAAGAGAACAGATGGGAACTGAACTCTGGCTCATGCTCTGTACACTGCAAGCCCTGGTGCAGGAAGGCAGGGGGACCATTCTCTAATTCATACTGAAGCATGTTGGGGCTAGGGAGGCCCTGGCAGTGACATGTATTCACTTCCCACGGAAGCAGAGTAAAGAGATCCAAGGATGAGTTTCCAGTTCTGCTTTTCATTGCTTGCCAGCCCTGGAGGTGCTCTTAGCTGTTCAGGAGGAGGAGCATCCATTGTGCTGATGTCTCTGAACATCTCAGGAAAGCAGCAGAAGGCTCCCTGCTGCCTTTTACCACCCCCATGGAAATTCACAGTGGTGAACCTGCTTAGCAGCTCTGATTAAATTGAAAAGGGCTCCCTGAAATACCATTTGCCCTTGTCCAATTGGCAAAAATTCCAAACACTGACAATATGCCAGGGGCAGGGCTGTGAAAAACAACATTCTTGAGATGGTGTTGTTGGTAGGAATATAAAATGGCATAGCCCCATTGAAGAATTTGACTCTGTCTGATAAAACTGCGTATATGTCTACCCTATGACCCAGCCATTCCACTTCTGGGAACTGATCCCAGAGATCTGCCTCCATGCATACAAAAACACAAGAATATTCACTGTAGCAGTATTTATAATAACCAAATAGTGGAAAGAAGTCAAATGTTGACCCATAAGAGATTGATTGCATAAATTATAGTCTATCCATGAAGTAGAGTACTTTGCAGCCTTTAAAAAAAATAAACAGAGGAAGATCTCTGCGAACTAATGTGGAGGGATTTCCAGGATTTCTTGTTAGGTGAAGAAAGAAGTTTATTTAGAAGTATACTACATTCTATGTAAGAAATAAGAGGATATTAAAAATTGGCCTATGTATTTGCTTACACAGCAGGACTAACCAGAAACTAATGAAAATGGTTAAATATAAGGTGTGGAGGACAGAAGGATAAGGATAGGGCTTCTCTGAGTGCAACTTTTGACTTCTGGACCCTATAAATGCTTTGTGCATTCAAAACTGTAAATTTAAAAAAAGGATTTCTAAAAGAAATTTAATACCTAAAATACAAAGAAAACCAAGTATGCCACTTATCAAATTGATAACTACAGAGAGTAACTTTTGAACATGTACTCCGATCATACATTTTTAACAGCTTTATTGAATTACATACCGTAAGGCTCACCCATTTTTAAAAGTATACATTTCGTGCAAATCAAAACCATAAATATCATCTCACCCCAGTTAAAATGGCCATTATTATGAAAGCAAACAATAACAGATGCTGATAAGGATGCAGGCAAAAGGGAACTCTTACATACTGTGGGTGGGAATGTAAATTAATACAGCCACTATGGAAAACAGCATGGAGATTTCTCAAAAAACTAAAAATAGAACTACCATACCATTCAGCAATCCTACTACTGGGTATTTATCTAAAGGAGAATAAATCAATGTATCAAAAGGATATCTGCACTCCTATGTTTACTGCAGCACTATTCACAATAGCAAAGATACAGAAGCAACCTAGGGGTCCACCAATACACAAATGGAAAAAGAAAATGTGGTGTATAATATATAGTGGAATACTATCCAGCCACAAAGAAGAATGAAATCATGTCATTTGCAGCAACACATATGGAACTGGAGGACATTATATCAAGTGAAATAAGCCAGGCTCAGAAAGAAGATTACTGCATATTCTCACTCCTGTGTGGGAGCTAGAACACTTTATCTCATAGACACAGAGGATAGAATGATAGGTGCCAGATACCAGGAAGGGTGGGTGAGTGGGAGTGGAGAATGAAGAGAGGTTGGTTAGTGGGTACAGACATACAGTTATATAGAAGAAATAAGTTCTCAGGTTTGATAGTAGAATAGGGTGATGATACTTAGCAACACTATTTTGTGTATTTCAAAGTAACTAGAAGAGAGGACTTGAAATGATACCAAAATATAGAAATGACAGATATTCAAGATGATGGATACCTCAAATACCCTGACTTGATCATTACACATTCTATGCATCTAACAGTTGCATGTACCCCATAAATATTTAAAATGTTATGTATCAATAAAAGAAAAAATACATTTCAATGGTTTCTGTTATATTTACAGAGTTATGCAATCATTATAATGTTACTTCAGAACTTTTTCATCTTCCCCAAAAGGAACCTTGTACCCATTTGCAAGTCCCTCCCAATATCCTCCATACCCTGGCCACCAGCCCTAGGCAACCACTGATCTACTTTCTGTCTTCTGACCATATATCTCTTTAGTGGGATACACTTTGAAGATAAAAATACTAACCAATAACATAAACAAAAGCCCTGGAAAGAAATCTCAAATTGTGTGTAGCAGGTTTATTGTTAGTAGTAATATTGCTATTAAAACTGTTACACTATTGATTGTGTATTATAGGATAACGCAGATGAATATATTTATTACTAATATTATTCAGAACCAAGATTTTTATGGTAAAAAAATGTACAAATACAAAATAAGTGAAGGTAATGAAAACCTTATTTTATGAATAAGAAACATCAATATGAACTCATGAAAAAAAAAATTCTAGTTCTATGCACTGAAAGGATCTGGAAGCTCTTTACGACTCTTCTGTAGCAATGAGCACACCTAATACCTAGATCTTGGTATCTCGATATAAGACACCATATTTTTTTGCTATGAAAAGCAAACAGAGCCTGCTGGAGAAATGTTTGATTCAAGATCTGGATCAAGGAAAGTAAAAAGTAATTGGGGATTTTTTTTTTTTTTGTCCAGAAAGCAAGGAACTGCTCATTGGAGGTCACATTAAAAGGACACAAGAAAGTGTACTCTATGGCCAAATTTGGGACAATTTAAGTATTCTAAAAAATAGTGATGGTAATAGATAATCACAATTCAGTTAAAAATTACAAAAACAAGTTCATAGAAATGTTAATAAAGGGGTAAGGGTGGGGGACATGAAGACAGCTCTTCTTTACAAAAGAATGCCTGCTGATACATGGAGAAGAAATGACAGAATTAGAAAATCACCATTTTGCAATCCCCAGTGGAACAATTGATTTGGGCAAAAGTCATCACTGGATGCTAAAACCACTGGGTGAAACATATTGGGCACTACATGCACACAGTCGTCTCAAAGCATCATCATGACACTTTGAGTACCATTTCACAGATCATACTTATTACAAAGTGGGAGAAGATACCTTCATAATGTAGAGATCTGGAGGCCAACACCTTGACCCAGTGATCAAGGTTGGCATCACCAGCAGCAGGACAGTCTGAGGTATGTGCCTTCTAATGGGATGCATTAAGGTGTCCATAACATCACCCATATAGTGTTCTTGCCAAAAATATTTAATTGGAATCTAATCATGAGAAAACAGACAAATCCAGAGTGTGAGGCATTCTATAAGACAACTGGCCAGGGCTCTTCAGAAAGAGCCGATACTGTAAAAAACAAACTAGCAAACAAAAATATCAGGGCGTATTTTACATTTAAAGGACTCAAGAAAAATAACCACCAGATGAATTGTGTGAATGTTGATTAGATCTTGTCTTTTGAAAAAAATTCTGTAAAAGACACCATGGGACAACTGGGGATGTCTGAATGTGGGCTGTATATGAGATGTTCTTTTTGAATGGTTAATTTTCTTAGGTGTAATAATGTGGTTATGTAGGAGAATATCCTTATTCTTAGGAGAAGTTTGTTGAAGTAGTTAGCAGTGGTGTGTTTTGATGTCTACAAAATAATCTCAAATAGTGGAGCAACAATAAATATAAATACAGAAAGAACAAGAAATCAAATATGGCAAGATGAGTGTAAGCAAAAGGTGATGGGTGTTCATTATTTTATTTTTACAACTCTTCTATAGATTTAAACAGTTTCAAATAAGAAGTTTCAGGGAGAACTTTAAACTTGCTGAAGTAGGGGGCCTCATATGTGGGGGAGACTTCTCCCATCTGCCTTTCCTGTGGTTCAGCCTGGGCCAGGTCATCTCTTCTGCCATCTGTACGTTCTCTGACTCCTTCCCAAGCTGAAACATCATCTCGTCTCTTGTTTCCACTCAGGTGAAGACCCCCTTGTGGACGATCAAAATGAACGAGATATCAATTCAGTCGCTGGTGTTTTAAAACTGTATTTCCGAGGACTGGAAAACCCACTCTTTCCTAAGGAAAGGTTTCAAGATTTGATATCTACTATTAGTAAGTATTTCCCAGGTGAAATGATCAGTTCTTTGACAAATCATTGTTGGAGTAGAGCTACAGGCTCATTGCTGTGCTAGGCATAGAGGAGGGATATTATGAAAGAGGAAGTGTGACCTGCATCCTCTTAGAACTGAAAGCAGAAATAAGAAGATGGTTTATAATGAAAGGGCTAATGGGCATGTCACACCCCCTGGGTAGAGAAGGAGCTCAGGGGAGAACCAGAGGAAGACTTGGTTTCACAGATCAGAGCCAAGAGAGAGAGTGCTGGGAGCAGAGTGTTCCAGGAGGAACGGGCACAGGGGATCCTGAGAAGGGCTAGGGACATAGACCCAGTGGGACCAGCAGGAGGGTGTCCCAGCCTGTGCATGGCGCAAGAGGTTGGAAGGGGAAAATGGAGCAAGAGGGGGAAGACCTTGAATGCCTTGCAAACATTCCAGAGCTTTTCTCCTGGGGTGATGGGGAGCCGTGGAAGGTCTAGAGGTCAGGTCAGCAGCATGACCAGCAAGGGAAATGGTGACAGTAAGTTGACTGGGGATTTTCTCTGACATTGCTAGTTAGTTGAGAGAAACTGTTATGTTTCTGTGGATAAAATCAGGAGGAACCCAGTCTAGGGGGCTGATATCATGGTACCTTGACTCTGAGATACCCAAATCCAAAGTAACCTTTTGGAAATTTTTTTACAAATTAAGCTTTCAACTTTAGAATATTAGAATTTTACTCATTTAGAATAAACTTTTAAATTTGATTCACAGAAAAGTTGCCCCACACCCAGTTTCATTTGGGGTGTTTCTCACAGTACTCTGAGAGATATTTGCAGTCAGTAAAGTGTTCCTGGAGATGGCAAGAGAAGAGGGAGGTTTGAGCTCTCTTTTATTGTGTGTGTAAAAGACCCTTCTGTTCCCCCTTCCCTCCACACTATTCCCTGCTCATCCTTCCTGACCTTCATACTGCAAGCTCTATTCTAGACTGCAGAGGTCTGACCCTGTCTGAGCCCTGTATCACTTGCTCAGCCAGTGTTTCCAGAACCCCCAAAAATCCTGTTCCTGTGCAGGGCCCTGAGCAAATTTCAGGTCTAGGATGACCTGGAAACAGGGGTCAGAGATGAGATCCCAAGCATCTGCCAGACTTTGGCTGATAGGTAGTTTGAGAAGTGGTGATTTATTCCATGTTCATTTCCTGAGCAGCTACTATGTGTCAGACCTGTGCTGCAGCTGGTGTTTGTAAAGAGTTTAATAAAACATGGTCCCTGCCTGTGTCTATCAGGACTCACAGGTAACAGAAACCCAGCTTAAACCTGCTTACTTCATAAAAGGGAATGCACTGTTTGGGTACCTGGAAAGCTTAGGTCCAGCTGGACTCAGACCTTCACACGGCATCAGCAGATATATGCCCCCTCCATCTCTATGCCAGCTTCACTCTTAGGTGGGATCCTCCTCTCGGGGGCCCCCACTGTGCTCCAGGCTTCCCTCTACCCAGGTCCAAGAGGGCACCTCCCTGTGGGTTTCTCACAACCAAAGTCCCAAGAGTCGACTCTGGTTGGTTCTTGATTAGGCCACACCTCCAGCCTCTCCCTGTAGCCAGGGAGATGGATGCTCTGATTGGCCAGGCCAGGATCACCTATGATCCCCGGAATCAAGAGTAGAGCTGTCTTCTCCCATCCACGTGGACTGATATAGGAGATGTGGCAAGCGAACATTTGCTGCTTTGCTCTCTGAGGATGAAAGGCACGCTGAAAGGCCCCTTTATGTTACAGAACTGGAGAACCCAGCTGAGAGGGTGCACCAGATCCAACAAATTCTCGTCACCCTTCCCCGCGTGGTCATCGTGGTCATGAGATACCTCTTCGCTTTCCTTAACCAGTGAGTGTCTGGCCAAGGGGCCCCTTTTTGACTCAGGCCTGGCCTCCTTTGGGAGGGGGTA
Organism: Mandrillus leucophaeus; assembly: GCF_000951045.1. Lineage (NCBI taxonomy): Eukaryota > Metazoa > Chordata > Mammalia > Primates > Cercopithecidae > Mandrillus > Mandrillus leucophaeus. Next base: position 197,587 of record NW_012106886.1, read on the forward strand.
TCTTGAGGCTTCTGCAGATGCTATTTTTAAAGGAGAACATGGAACCCTCCTGGATTTGTGTAGAGTCCCCCAAAAGAAAAAAAACATAGGGGGAGGACTTGCCTTTCCCAGATGACTTGTGGGTAACTCCTCTCTCCTAGCCTCTCCCAGTATAGCGACGAGAACATGATGGATCCCTACAACCTGGCCATCTGCTTCGGGCCTACCCTCATGCATATCCCTGATGGGCAGGACCCTGTGTCCTGCCAGGCACACATCAATGAAGTCATCAAAACCATCATCATCCATCATGAAGCCATCTTCCCCAGCCCCCGGGAGCTAGAGGGACCTGTGTATGAAAAATGCATGGCTGGAGGGGAAGAATATTGGTAAGATGCCATTCCTCTTAATATTATTATTATCATCATCATTGTTATTTCCATTGAACAGGAACAATAAGAAACGCTTCAGTTTTCTTACTGCTTGATAGTCAGTGCTTCCATATACATTTTCTCATCTGAGCTTCACAGCAGTCTTACATGAGAGAGAGGTACATCAGTTAGGATTCTCTTGGTTACAAGGGACAGACATACAACTCAAATTGCCTTAAGCCAAATGGAACTTTATTGGTTTACTTAAGTAAAAAGTCTGGGGGTATATCTTCAGGTATAGCTTGATCCAGGGGCTCAACTATTACCGCAAGGACTTGGTTCTGCAGTCTCCATCTCTTGGCCCTGCTTTATTCTGTGTTGGCTTCATTCCTGGACAGCCATTTCCTTGGTGGTTCAAGCAGGCAACCAGCAACTCAAGATCTGTAACTCACTCTCTTAGTATCTTCAATAGAAAATACCCTTTCCTTCCCAAATGTTCCAACACACGCTCAATAACTGTTTCATTGCTGAGGTTCGGGCCTGGTGAAGTAATCACCTTGGTAAGAAGATGCAATGCTTTAACTGGCCATGTGAGTCACAAGCCCAACTCAGGAAGCAGGGGAGTGAATAGTCCCCACCTCAACTTCATGAACTGAGTATGACACTTACCACCCTTGTTTCCTCTCACCTAGGAGTTCTCTTTTCCAGACAAAGTAGCTCAGTTTCTTTGTGTGTTCAACACCATGTCAACAATCACTAATTAGGGACTTCTGTGTGCCTGGTATACCTGGTACTACACTAGGTCTTAGGAGAAATATTTTAGAAGCTTTTCAAAGTCAGGGCTTTAAAAGCTTCGCCAGGCTAAGACCTTAAAATGTCAAGACAGGAAAAATGTTTAAATGTGGTGAAGACAGGAAATTCAGGACACTAAATGACAGAGACCAAAGCGTTTTTACTATTTCTTTATTTCCAATTCAAGAGAGCACACAGCTATATATTTAGGTATTACCCACGCTGCCTTCAGCCAGGTGCCTACAGGGGAGTTTGTTTTTTGATTGTCAAACGTTCCTGGACTTTTGAATTGCCTTAGTACTGTGAGCATATTTGGGCAGCTGCTTCAAAGAAGGAAGGTGTTCCAGCCTTTGTGTTTCCTTCCCACATGCCTCCCTGCATAGAGATACTGGGTCATAGTCATGTCTAATCACAACTCTCTAATCTCGTTTGAGGCACTAGGGGGCAAATCCATCCCTGTTCTGTAACAGAAACATTAAACAGCTGGCAAGCATAATTTCTGGACAAAGAGACTTGTCACACAGTTTTTGCAACCATTACCAGTTCTCTTTTCTTGCTGCAATATATATAATTAGTGTTCTGGGAAGGGACGCACAGATCTTCGTGTACTTATCAAAGAACAATATACAATAACCACACTTTTCTTAATCCTATTTGTTTCCCACAAGACCGTAAAACTATTAATTACATGGTAATTTTGGAGTTTTCACAACCAGAAGGGAGACTTGGCTGAGGGTCTCAGCACAGTAGACAACATTCATTCATTCATTCAACAAATGGTTACCAAGCATCTGTTGTGGGCTGGATTCTGTGCTGGGAGTCAGAGATGTAACCAAACAAGATTGGCCCCTGGCGCAGGATCGCTGATGGAATAGGAAACAAACGGCTCCAGAAGTGGGGCTCCCTGAGCCAGTCTAGGGAAATCAGGAAGGGCTTCCTTGGGGAAGTACAGACTGAGCTGAGACTGCAGAATGAACTGGAGCCAGCCCAGTGAGGAGTGCACAAAGACCTGGAGCATTCAGTAGAATGAAAAGTAGTTCAGTGTGACCAGAACATAGCATGTGTGACAGGGGAATGGTGAAGGATGAGGCTCCACAGGTTGGATAGAGCCAGGCTGTGAAAAATCTTGGAAGCCACTGAGTTTGGTCCTGATTCAGGTGGCAGTGGAGAATTTTTCATAATAAAGTGCATATTCCTTTAAATGGCATTGCAAATGTCACCTTTGAGAAGCCTTCCCTGTCCACTCTTTATAGGTCCTCTCTGCTGTTCTTGTCTCTGCCCATTTATTTCCTACCTAACACTACATAACATAACTTGCAACTGTCTTATTTAATGGTATATTGACTTCGGTGTTTTTCTTGCCCCTCTCCCTACAGTGTAAGCAACACGAGGCCAGGGACCTTGTCCGCCTTATCTATCATTGCATCCCTCCTACCAGCACACTGCCTGTCATATTACAACTCACTCAATGGCTCTATAAAAAAAAAAACTGGCTGATTATGTGAATTAACCCTTGCCTCAAGAAGCTTATAATCTAGTAAGGGGGTAGTAGCTGGTGAAATTATACCAGCACATTAACAACTAAATCTGATGGACTGAAGTACTCAGCCACCATGCCCATCATAGTTGCCAGTCTACTCTCACTGCCTGCATCAATCGGGGCTTTTGCATGCAGAAAGACAGGGCAGCCCTCTTTAGCTTCATCTTACCTCCTGGGATATGTCACCTCAGCTATAAGACAGGAGAGTCAGGCCAGATGAAAGAACTCATAGTACTTCAAAGGGTTCTTTTTGTTCTGGCCTGTGGTCCTTCTGATGATAAATGCTGGGGTTTTACCACTGCCCTCTGGATCTTACAGAACACGTGAGCATTGACAGTCTTCACCAAGAAGACAGCTCAGCAAATTCCAGGGCTAGGAGGGCACTGGGGGAGATATTTGGGAAGCTTCACAAGGAGGAGGCTGGGAGTAGTTTTCTGATTAAGAATCTCCCAGGAGTGGTCAGATGGAAAAGACAGGATGATATGGGCCTGCATCTGAGCTGCAGGAGGGCCCAGAGGCCAACTGGACTGGCATGAGAGACTGAAGATGCTGTGAGGGTAGATAACCCCCACAGTGAGTCCCCTTCCCATGTTTCCTTGCAGTGACAGCCCACACAGCGAGCCAGGGACCATCGATGAAGTTGACCATGACAATGGCACTGAACCTCATACCAGCGATGAAGGTGAGTGAAGGGTATCCTGGGGACAAGGGATTCTTCCTGGGGCCTCTCACGCTGACTTATGTCAGCCCAACCACAGGGCTGGCCCACGTAGACACGTAGACCTCTTCAGCTTTCCAAGTCAGCCATCTGTCCTTCAGAATAGATGAAGACCCAGAAAAACGTTCATGGCATGCCCCAAGTCCTGGCATGGGCCTGACACAGAGCAGATCCTCATAGGCTCACGCTGTGTGCATCACACCCCACACCTAGCCCACTTCATTCCTTAATGTGTCCTGCCTGGCCCAGGGACAAATCCTAAGTGACACGAGTTTCCTAAGTAGAAAGCAAGCTCTGTTCCTCCATCATTCCCCTGTCAGGGTCTACTCTGTGCCAAGCCTGTGCTGGGACTTGGGCACAGGAATGAACAAGATGTCGGTCCTCAAAGAACTCCCAGTCTGTCACCAGATCTTGGCAGGTTGGAAGTAGCTTCTCATGGTGCAAAGCGATAATGCCAGATTACAAGTGTGTCTGGTGCATTGGGCACCCTGGAGATGAAATCAAAGGGTGATGATCCTGGGAAGTGTATGGTGAGAGACAGAGAAAAAAAGGCCAGTCAAGACCTTTCTCCAGATTCCTCCACCCTTTTCAGACAAGGAGAAGAGAGTCGGACTAGTCTCTAGGGAAACTGGACTGCATAGACAAGCAATCTGAACCACATGCCAGCTTATCCATCAGGCAGAGTGGGCACAGTGCCAAGGGCCCATGGTACTTGTAGAGGTCCACTAAAATGTTTTAATTTATTTTAAAATCAGAAAAAAATGAACACAATATCCAGTCTGGATTATATTTGTCTTTATACTAATGCAGTTGTAAAATATTATTTTTAACTTTTTTTTTTTTTGAATGGAGGAAGGAACCCATGCAGGCAAAAGTGCCTAGAACTCTTGAAAGTTAGAATACAGCCCAGGAGGCACCAAGCACCTGGGATAGTTTTCCTTTTTAAACGTCATGGCTTAGCAGTTCTCTTACTTGTCCTTTGTGTTTCTCTTGTGGGACCGGGTCATGTTGGCTACCACATTTGTCAGGAGAGCAGGGCAGGCACTCAGGTGATAGTTCTGGGAACTGGCAAAAGAGACAAGACTGATAGATGGGTTTTCACAGTCTAGTAGGACTATTTCAGTTGCTAATGACAGAACCCCCAACTCAAATCAACTTAAGCTTAAAAGGGAATTAGTTCCTATACCTGAAAAGTCCCAGAGTTGGCATGGCTTCAGGCACAGCTGGATCCAGGAGCAAGGGTGATTTTGTCAGCACTTTGTCTGTCTTCTTGTTCTGCTTCCCTCTGTGCCGGTTTCATTCTCATGTAGGATCTTCCTGTGCAGTGGTCTCTGGCAATTCCAGACTTTCACCATCATCTTACCCAGAGTCTCAATGGAAAAGAGCTTCCTTTCTATAATGGTTCCAAGAGAGGTCCTGGGGTGGAGTCTCATTGGACTGCCTTGAGTCATGCACCCAGGCATGATCCAGTCCCCGTGGCCTGAGAGGGAGCTAATGAGTCAGACCTGGGTCACAGGTACAGAAAAGCAAATCCAGATATCACGTTCAGCTTGATCAGACTCCCGAGAGGCGAAAGTCATCCTAAAATGAGGAACGTGTCCTGCAGAGGCTTTGTTTGGAGATGTGAAGGCTGCCACCTTCTGCTTATTCCTGGTGATTTGCTTTTCTCTTTCCTCCTTTTTTTCTTCTGCCGACCACCTCCAGTTCTCGCCCTCCCTCTATCCCTTTTAACAGCCCCCACCCTGTCCTCTCCATCTGTTGCTCTTTGTATTTCTGGATCTCTTTCTGTCTGTCTCTTTCTCTCTCTCTCTAGCTTGCTCTGTCTCTATCTCTCTCCTACTCCTGACATTTCCTCTCCTTTGTCTTGACCAAAGCACCTGCCTTCCTGGGGGCTGAGGTCCCTGTCAGTCCCTTTGCTGGTTTTTCCACAGTTCCTTGGGCTGATGGGCAGAAGGCTGCTCTGAACACCAGGAATGAAGATGAGGAGGGACAGAGAGAATAGGTCTTGCTGGGTCCGTGAAGAAGCAGCCATGGGACTCACCCAGTGGGGCTTCATCTGCATAAGAACCACCCCCCCAGAAAGTGCTATCTCCCCCTTCTCAGGGTAAAGATTCACAGTGGCTTCCAGAATGCGTGAGTCAGAGCTTTGTGTCCCCCTCCCAGAAGATCCTTCTTCCTTTTGTTCTTTGTGAGGCTGCTGGTTTCTGGGAATGACAAAGGCAGGAAAAATCATTCTGGAAGGGAAGAAGCCACAGGCTGGGAGAGCCAGTTGCATGTTCCCTGAAGGCTCTCAAAGTATCCTGTGTGTATTAGTGAGGGGTATTGAATCAGGGCACTCTTTGGTGGAAAATCAATTTCATTTTCTAAATGTTACATTCATGCCGTCCCTGGCCAAACAGTGGCAGAATAGTGACCTGCAGAGACAGTCAAGGGGTCACCGTGCTCAGAAAAGAGAGACCTGGAATTGAAGCACAGAGGGAGTCCTTATGGTCATGTAATCTGAGGGAAGCCACATCACCTCTGGCCTCTATTTCCTTATGTATAAAATGGGAATGACAGCACCAAGCAAATTATGGCATGGGTTAAAATGTGGGTTAATATGTGAAGGAGCCTAGCACAGTGCCTGGGACAGGGAGGTAGATAAGAAACATCAATGGACTCTGTATCAAACAGACATCCTTCCTAATCCTGATAGAGAAACTGAGTCCTGGAGAATTTTCTTGACATAACTGGCATTGGCAGTTATCGGTCATTGGCAACCTAAACCTCCTGATTTGTTTACCTATTTCCTCTTAGACATTTCATTTAGGGGATCATCAATATCTGTCTTCTTTTCTCTTGACAGCACCCTGTATGAATGGAACCCAGCAGGCCTCAAAGGTCAAATCAGGCAGAGAACCATGAGTCCAGGTCTTTGTCGTACATGAATCAGCCAATGAATGCCAAATTGGAGGAACAATTTAGTTGTTTGGGTATCTGTTGCCTTTCTTGTCTCAAAGATTCTGTACCAGCTGGGCGTGGTGGCTCACACCTGTAACCCCAACACTTTGGGAGGTTGAGGTGGTCAGATGGCTTGAGCCCAGGAATTCTAGACCAACCTGGGCAACATGGTGAAACTCCATCTCTGAAAAAAAAAAATACAAAAATTAGCCAGGCATAGTGGCATATGCCTGTGGTCCCAGCAACTCAGAAGGTTGAAGTGGGAGAATTGCTTGAGCAATTGAGGTTAAGGATGCAGTGAGCCATGATCATGCCACTGCACTCCAGCCTGCGTGACAGAATGAGGCCCCATCTCAAAGAAAAAAAAAAAAAAAAGATTCTATACCTAACTGACGCCTATTCTCCTGTCTTGAGTCTGATAAGTCTGGAAATTCCACAGTGCTTTCTCTTTGGTCTCCAAGATTTATATAAAGAAACCATGGTTAGGCCAAGAATCCTTGACTAAATGAAAAAATGAAGGCAGCCTGTCACTAACAACTTTATTAATTGGAAGCTAAATGAGAAACAAGATTGTTAGATTATAAAACCACTAAAATCAGTGACAGAGGCATGTTTTATGGGTGATATGTCCATATTCAATTATAATTGTGCCACCATTCTCTTACTGATATTTTCCTGAAATTTTTGAGGTTACCTTTGACTCCTCCCCCATTGGTCTGTTTACAATTTCATATGAATGGTGTTGTACAGAATAGAGTTGTTTGACTCTGTCCTCTTTCACTCTGCATAATATTCTGAGATTCATTTATGTCGTGAGTATTCAGGTGAGGTTTTTGATGGTATTAAAATGGGATTAGTCCATTTATATACAAACACCCCAGTTCTCCTGGAACCTGAACTCATAGCCACTCCTTTTTCTTTCCTTTTTCTTTTCTTTCCTTCCTTCCTTCCTTCCTCCCTTCCTCCCTTCCTCCCTTCCTCCCTTCCTCCCTTCCTCCCTTCCTCCCTTCCTCCCTTCCTTCCTTGACAGAGTCTCGCTCTGTCGCCAGGCTGTAGTAAAGTGGTGCAATCTTGGCTCACTGCAGCCTCTGACTCCCTGGTTCAATGATTCTCCTGCCTCAGCCTCCTGAGTAGCTGGGATTAGAGGCATGCGCCACCATGCCCAGCTAATTTTTGTATTTTTTAGTAGAGACGGGGTTTCACCATGTTGGCCAGGCTGGTCTCAATCTCCTGACCTGGTGATCTGCTTGCCTCAGCCTCCCAAAGTGCTGGGATTACAGGCATGAACCACTGTGCCCGGCCCACTCCTTTTCATAAGAAATTAAGAACAATAGAAAAAAAGAACAGCGGCCAATGTCTTATACTTGGTGTATGTTTCTAATCACTAGTAATAAACATGGTAAGCTGGCTCGCGGCATTTGGCTCAGGCCTTATACCTAAGAAGGACCCTGCCTTCTTTTTAAAACCACTTTATTGAGTTATAGATCACACACCACACAATTTACCCTTTTAAAGTGTACAACTGAGTGATTTTTTTGTATATTCACGGATATGTGCAACTATCACCATGGTCAATTAGAGAACATTTTCATCATCTTGAAAAGAAGCTCTGTACCCTTTAGCTATCACTCCTTACACCCTCCCATCCCTGCCCCCCACATTTCTCCCAGCCCTAGTCAATGCACCTGTAAATCTACCCACTGTCTCTATGGATTTGTCCATTCTGGACATTTTATATAAATAGAATTATATAATATATGGCCTTTCTCTTAGCACACAGTTTTCTAGGTTCAGCCATGCTGTAGCATGAATCAGTACTTAGTTTTTGATGGCTGAATAATATTCCATCATATGAAAATGCCAGACTTTGTTTATCCATTTGTCAATTGATGGACATTTGGGTTGTTTCTACTTTCAGCTATTATGAATAATACTGCTGTAAACATGTGTGTGCAAGTTTTTGTACAGACAGAAGTTTTCATTTCTCTTGAGTATATACCCAGGAGTGGAATTGCTGGGTCATATGCTGACTCTATGTCAGCCATTTAAGGAAATGCCAGACTGTTTTCCAAAATGACCGCATCGTTTTGCAATATCATCAGCAGTGTATGAGGGTTCCAATTTATCCATATCCTTGCCAGCACTTGTTATTATCTGACTTTTTGATTCTTGCCATCCTAGTGCATGTGAAGTGGTATCTTACTGAGGTTTGGATTTGAATTTCTCTGATGACTGATAATGTTCATCATCTTTTCATGTGCTTTTTGATCACTTGTATATTTTTCTTCAGATCCTTTGCCCATTTTTAAATTTGGTTATTTGCCTTTTTATTATTGAATTGTAACAGCTCTTTATATATTCTAGATCTAAGTCCCTTATCAGATATACAATTTCCAAATATTTTCTCCCATTCTGCGGCTTGCCTTTTTATTGGTGATACCCTTTGAAGCACAAAAGTATTTAATTTTGAGTGAGTTCCATTCATCTATTTTTTCTTTTGTTGTGCATGCTTTTGGTGTTATATCTAAGAGGCCTTTGCCAAATCCAAGTTCATGAAGATGTATTCCTGTATTTTCTTTTAAGAGTTTTAGAGTTTTAGGTCTAGATCTTTGATCTATTTTGAGTTAATTTTGGTATAAGGTAATGGTCAAACTTTATTCTTTTGTATGTGGCTCTCCAGTTGTCCCAGTACTATTAGTTGAAAAAAATTATTCTTTTCCACGTTGAATGGTCTTAGCCTTGTGAAAAAAGTCCTTTGACTATAGTTGTATGGGTTTATTTTTGGACTTGCAATGCTGTTCCACTGACCTATATGTCTATCTCTGTGTTGGTACTATACTGTCTTCATTACCGTTGCTTTGTAGTAAGCTTTGAAATTGGGATGTTTAAGCCCTCCAACTTTGTCCTTCGTTTTCAAGATTGTTTTGACTATTATGGGTTTCTTGTGATTACATATGAAATTTAGAATCAGCTTGTCAATTTCTACAAAGAAGTTAGCCAGGATTCTGATAGGGATTGTGTTAAATCTGTCGGTCAGTTGGGAATATCACCCTCTTAGTAGTGTTAAGTCTTCTGATCCATAAACATAGGATATTTTGCCAGTTATTTAGATGTTTAGTTTTTTTTAACAATGATTTATAGTTGCCAGAGTGGCAACTACAGAGTGCCTTTTATCCTTTTATCTTGAAAGGATATTAGATTTTGTCAGTGCTTTATTCCTCTGTATTTTATTCTTTTTTATGCTAATGTAAGTGAAATTGTCTTCTTAATTTCACTTTTGAATTGTTCACTATGAGTGTATGGAAATGTAATTGATTTTAATATATTGCTCTTATATCCTGCAACCTTGCTGAGTTTATTCAACCACTCAAATAGTTTTTAGTGATTTCCTTATGATTTCTTAATATATGAGATTATATTGTCTATGAATAGATATATTTTTACTTCTTTTCCAATTTGAATACCTTTTATTTCTTTTTCTTGCCCAGTTGGCCCAGCTAGAATCTCTAGTACAACATTGAACTGATGAGAGTGGATATCCTTGTCTAACTCCTGATCTTATGGGGAAAGCATCCAGAATTTCACCATTAAGTATGATGTTAGCTGTGGGTTTTTCATAGATGCCATTTGTCAGGTTGAGGAAGTTCCTTTCTATTCCTAGTTTGTTGAGTGTTTTATCTTGAAAGAATATTAGATTTTGTCAGTGCTTTTTCTTCATCTATTAAGATGATTGTGTGATTTTTGTTTTTTTATTTTACCGATAAGATGCATTACATTAATTAATGATTTTCAGATGTTAAACCAATTGGGCAGTCCTGGGATAAATTCCACTTGTGCATGGAGCATAGTTCTTTTTATGCTACTGCATTTAGCTTGCTAGTGATTTTTTTTTTTTTTTTTTTTAGATGGAATCTCACTCTGTCACCCAGGCTGAAGTGCAGTGGCACAATCTTGACTCACTGCAACCTCTGCCTCCTGGGTTCAAGTAATTCTCCTGCCTCAGCCTCCCTAGTAACTGGGATTACAGTGCCCGATACTACACCAGGCTAATTTTTTGTATTTTACACCAGGCTAATTTTTTGTATTTTTAGTAGAGACAGGATTTTGCCATATTGCAGGCTGATCTCAAACTCCTGATCTCAAGTTGTCCGCCCAGCTCTGCCTCCCAAAGTGCTGAGATTACAGGCATGAGCCACCATGCCTGGCCGGGTTTGCTAGCATTTTGTAGAGGATATTTGCATCCATATTCATAAGAAATACTGGTCTGTAGTTTTCTTGTGATATCTTTGTCTGGTTTTGGTATCAGGGTAATACTTGCCTAGTGAAATTAGTTGAGCAGTATTCCTTTCTCTTGTAGTTTTTGGAAGACTTTATAAGGAATTATTATTAATTCTTTTTCAAATGTTTGGTAGAATTCAATAATGTAGCCATCTGGGCCTGGGCATTTATTTGTGCGTAGTTTTTGGATGATTGATTCAATCTCTTGTTATAAGTATATTCATATTTTTATTTCTTCTTAAGTCAGTTTTAATAGTTTCTTTCTTTCTATGAACTTATTAATTTCATCTAAGGTATCCAACTTGTTGGCATGTAATTGTTCATAGTATTTCTTTATGATCCTTTTTTTCCTGTAAAAAAGGAAAAAAGGTAGTAATGTCCCCTCTTTCATATCTGATTCAATAATTTGAGTCCTCTCTCTTGTTTTCTTGGTTTATTTAACTAATGGCTTGTCAATTTCATTGATCTTTTCAAAGAACCAGCTTTTGGTTTTATGATTTTATCTATTGTTTTTCTATTCTCTATTTTATTAATTTCTACACTAATCTTTATTATTTCCTCCGTTCTGCTAGCTTTAGGTTTAGTTTGCACTTTTTTCCCCCAGTGTTTTAAGGTGGAAGTTTAGGTTATTGATTTGAGGTTCGTTTGTTTTTCCTAATATAGGCATTTACAGTCATACATTTCCTTCTAAGCACTGCTTTAGCTGCATCCCATAAGTTTTGGTATGTTGTATCTTCATTTTCATTCATCTCAAAGGTTTCTCTTTTGATATTTTTTTCTTCAACCATTAGTTATTTAGGAGTATGCTGTACAATTTTTGCCTATTTGTCAGCTTCCCAATTTTTTTCCTGCTATTGATTCCTACTTTAGAAGAAACTTCTTCTATAGAAGAAATCAATAATTTTATCCTACTGTGGTAGAAGAACACATTTTGTATTATTTGTATCATTTTGAATTATTGATGTTTGTTTTATGGACTAGCATAGGGCACACCCAAGAGAATGTTCCATGTGCAGTTAAAAAGAATGTATAGTCTCTTGCTGAGTGGTGTGTTCTATAGATGCCTGTTAGGTCTATTTGGTTTATAGTGTTAAGTCTTCTGTTTCCTCTTTTTTCTTCTGTCTAGTTGTTCTTTCCATTATTGAGAGTGGAGTATTGAAATCTCTAACAATTATTTTTTATTGTCTATTTCTTTCTTTGTTTTTGTCCATTTTTGCTTCATGTATTTTGCTGCTCTTTTATTAGGTACATTTTGTTTATAATTCTTTATATCTTGATAGACCAAAATTTTTATCATTATGAAATGCTGCTGTTTATCTCTAGCAATATTTTTAGTTTTAAAGTCTATTTTATCAATATTAGTATAGTCATTCTAGCTTTCCTGTGGTTCCAGTCTGCATAATATATTTTTCCATCCTTTCACTTTCACTCTAATTGTATCTTTGAATCTAAAGTGTGTCTTTTGTAGACAGCATAGTTAAATTATGTTATTTTATCCAGTCTGATAATCTCTGCATTTTAATTGGATTGTTTAATCCATTCACATTTAATATTATCACTTATATAGTTGGATTTATGTCTGCCATTTTACTTTTTGTTTTCTATGTGTCTCGTATCTTTTTTGTTCCTCTATTGCTTCTTTACTGATTTCTTTTGCATATTTTCTAATATAGCATTTAGTGAATATTTTCTAAGATAGCATTTAAACTTCTTTAATGATGTTTTCACCGTATTTTAGAGTTATTTTTAACAGTTTTATTTAATTTTTGATGGACAGATAATTGGACATATTTATTGGATTCAATGTGATATTGCAATGCATGCATACATTGTGTAATGATTAAATTCAGGTAAGCAGTATATTCATCATGTTATAAATATATTGTTTCTTTGTGGTGTGAACAATCAAAATCTCCTCTATTCCAGCTATTTTGAAACATACAATACGTTGTTGTTAACTATAGTCAACCTACTGTAAAATAGAACACCAGAACTTATTTATCCTAACTAACTCTAACATTGGACCTGTTGAACAATCGCTCCCTATATACCCTCCCCTTCTTTCCTAGCCTCTGACAACCAGTATTCTGCTCTTACTATTTTTGAGTTAGTTTTTAGTAGCTTCTCTAAGGTTTACCATATACATCTTATTTGAATGAGCTTGTATTTATACTAGCTTAATTTCAGTGATATATGGAAATGTTACTCTGTGGGATGACAGTGGTTTTGGTAGGGTTCTCCTTCCCTGAGATGACAGTGGTTTTGGTAGAAGTCTCTTTCCGTGATCCTTTCTGGCTGTTAATCTCCACTAATTGCTGGATGGTTGCTATTCTTTCAACAGTACCCTTGGTCCTAAATTGCTCTACAAATTAATGCAGTCAAATTCTGTCCCCATTATAGGGATAGTTTCTGAAGTCAGTGTTTGATATTTCTTCTGATCCCAGGAGTACTTCTCCTGGCTGTCTTATTCCCCGGTTCTCCTCTGCTAACAATCTGCCTTATAGTCTAGCTTCTATATTCATTAAATTCATGAACCATCACTGGATTGCCCTTCAACACTACCTCCACTGTTCTTGAGAGTGCTCTTCGACTTGAACTTCTCCAAGCTCTGTTGCAACTGAAGTCAGTTCCTTTGGGACAAGATTAGGAGCTGTCTGTTTTACGGGATGCTTCTTCCCCATGGGAAAATCTGAGCCAGGACTCTGAGACTGGGGATGGAGACAATGGCATCTTCTGAGTGATGTCCCCACTGAGTGCTTTGTGGAGGGGCAGCCAGAGATCCTCTTAACTTACTTCTCCTGCCATGCAACCACCACCTCACAAGCTGGGGCAAGATTGGTAGAACACCCACATTTTCAGTGGTGCCATGCCCAAAATACAGCCACCATTCCATGAGTAGGGGTTGTGTGGAAGAATGAAGTCCTGGTCTCTCCACTCCACTCACCTGGGACTTTGCCTCAGCAACAGGTAGTGGGAGCAGGATGAGAATCACTGAGCTCCTGCTCCTTCCAGGAAGAAAGCCCTGTGACTAGAAGGTGGTAAAGGGAGAGGAAGCCCTGTGTTCTTGGCTGCAGTCGTCTGGATTGGAGCCTCCATCTCCCCAAGCTTGGAGCAGGAGTAGAGGGAGGGAGCAGTCTTGGTTCAAATACCAGAGATTTTTACCTTTCTCACTAAGTTTTTATAGATTTTCCTGAATAGATGTTTCTTCATTTGCTTTTTGCCCTTAGGACCATTTCCAGGGGCTTGAAATGTTTTTTTTTTTTCTTTTACTTTTTATATTTTTTCTTGAGTTTCCCTGGGGAGCTCTTCCTGCCGTCATCCCAGAGGTCGGTCTCACTCCTTTCCTTTTAAATTAAATCTAAATCTCAGTATCAGCTGGTGCCACCACCAAATGCAAAGAAAGAATCCAAGGTCATGAGTGAGAAGGGGAGAAAAGAGGGACCCTGTAAACAGGCCCTGGCTTCTGTCATTACTCTCATCACAAGGAGGATGAGGGAGAAGAGGAGGTACACCCACATTCTCTGCCTTTGATACAGTGACTTGGCCTCTAGTAAACTGGTTGCATGAGATTAGTGTTCTCACTTCTGGGGATGAAGTAAGGGGTGGGGTGGGCAGAGGGACATGAAGTTGTATTGAGAGGAATGGAGCCATCCCCTCTTTCATGCAGGCAGGACTCATGACCTGTAACAGAGTTCTCTGGAATGGCATGGCTAGAGAGAGGAATTTGAGCTTCCTATTGAGTGATGGGTAGAGAAGGATAAATGTCCAACCTTCAGATTCTGAAATGAAAGCAAAGCTTCAACATGTCTTTTCATCTCCAGAAAAGCCCATGTCTAGCCCATGCTAGTCCAGAGGCTGGACCAGTGTAGCAGCCTCTGAAGCACTGCTGCCTCCAGCTTCTCCCCTCCAATCCTTCCACTGCTCTGCTTTGCCACTGGAGTGATTTTCTAAAGTGTGACTCCAGCCAGGCCCCTACCGAGACAGTCTCAACCTCTCCTCTAGCTCAGGGGCTGGGCTGTTCATCTCTTCCCTCACTGTAGAGCCCATAGGGTTTTTACCTGGTACAATTAGCCTCTCAATACACAAGAGTTGAATTGCATCAAACATAGAGCATTGCATATCTATATAGTCACATTTACACTATACAGAAGCAAAGATCTTGTGGCAAGAATAAGCCTAGCACAATTCAAAAGCATCTAGAAGCCTCTATTAATGATGTCTGGGACCTGAGCTCAGATGTTAGCTCATCACTGTATCTACTGGTGTGACCCGAGCCTACGCCCATCATTCAACCCAGCTTCAGTTCCCTCATCATGAAATGAAGGTAGTGCCTCAAATGTTGTTATGGGATTAAATGTGATAATGTAAGTAGAACACCTGGTACCGGTAAAACTTGAATTTGTTCATGCAAGCAATAAATACATATTTGGTGCCTGTTTGTCCCAGGGTCTGTTCTAGGAGTCAGAATATAGTAGGTAAGAAAAGAAAATCTGTCCTAATGGTACCCACACTTTAGTAGGAAAGATTGATAGTAAAGTTTCAAAATTATGTGTGTGTACACATATGTATATGTGTATATATACATACTATATATATATACACACACACACATACCACAAACCTAAATACACACATCATACACACACACATAAATTTCAGGTTGTGATAAGTGCCATGAAGAGAAATAAAGCAAGAGAAGGTGTTAGAAAGTGATCTGGCAGTTGGGACTCCTGTAGTTGGGAGTGGCTGGGAAAGGCCTTGGTAAGGCAATGACATTTGAGTATAGACCTGAATGAAATTAGCAAATGACACATAGCATTAATAAATATTTGTTGAGTGTGGATGAATACAAAGATCTGGGAGAAAGACATCCCAGGGAGGAGCAATAGGAAGTACAAAGGTCCTGTAACAGGAAGACACTTGTCATGTCTTAAAAGCATCAAGAAGGCTCTGTAGCTGGGGGTGGTAGCTCAGGCCTGTAATCCCAGCACTTTGGGAGGCCAAGGCAGGAGGATCGCTCGAGTCCAGAAGTTTGACACCAGCCTGGGCAACATAGTGAGACCCCCAATTGCTACAGAAACTTAAAAAATTAGCTGGGCATGGAGGCATGTGCCTGCAGTGCCAGCTACTCAGGGGGCTGAGGTGGAAGAATTGCTTGATCTCAGGAGGTTCAGGCTGCAGTGAGTCGTGATTGCACCACTGCACTCCAGCCTGAGTGACAGAATGAGAACCTGTCTCAAACAAACAAACAAACAACTCTATGAATATTTATGCTGAAGTGTTTAGAGATAAAGTATACTGATGTTTATAACTTAATTTAAAAATCATTAAAAAATAAGATGGATAGATAGAGGAGTGGATAGATATATGATAAATCTAGCATTGTGGAATTTCATTGTGTTCCATGCATGTTCACTGTGAAATTCTTTCAATTGTACTTTGTGTTTGAAAAATGTCATACTGGGATGTTGGAGGAAAAACATCAAGAAGGTTAGTGAGGCAAGAGCAGATTGAGCTAGTGAAGGAGAGAGAGACAGAGAAGATGAGGTCTCAGAGGCCTGTGTGACCGAGATCCTGGAGGGCCTTATGAGCAGTGGGAAGACACTGAGGTTTTGTTCCAGGATCCATGGGAAGCCTTCTGAGGATTTTGAACAGGGGAGTTTTATGATCTGATTGTATGATTGTAAAGGACCCTCTAGGCTGCTGTGGGGAGAAGTGGCTCTACCTAAGCAAGTATGGAAGTGAAGAGGGTGTCATGGGAGGTGGTGAGCCATGGTCAGATCCAGGGGACAGCCTGAAGGAGTCGCTAATGGATGAGGTGTGCAGAGCCATGCCAGGGCATTGGCCTGGGTGAGCAGGTAGACAGTGGTTCTGTTTCCTGAGATGGGGAAGATGAGGGAATGAAGTAAGTTTGGGTAACAGAGTGTGGGAGAGTGATGAGGGGGAGAAACATATTCTGTTTCAGGCATGAAAAGCCCAAATAACAGACTTAGTAATAATCAATGGGAGCTGTTATTACTGTTTCCACCGTACACACTTATGTAACGACGTCTGCAAACACACGTGCTTTCTCTGAGCTGGAGGTTCAGCCCTGTTCCTCCTGTTTTCTTTCCCTCACATTTTCTGCTCCCCTTGCTGCCCCACTCTTTCAACTTCAGGCTGCTGTCCAGTGACTGCTGGAGGCTCTGGTGATGGTAAAGGTAGAAACAAGGAACCAGAGGCAGCCCCTCTATGCCCCTCTGAGTATCAGAAAACCTCTGCTTAGGTCAGCACCTTTCTTAGTTTGGGGAATCTGGGTCAGAGGAAGTCCCTGGGTGAACCCAGGAGCACACAACTGTCTGGGCTCAGCTCCTGCCCTTGCAAACCCTGCGGCCTTTCTGACTCTTGTAACGAGGCAGGCAGACGGGCTAGCAGGCAGTTCCAGCACACAGCTGGATGTGAGATTCAAAGATGCTGCAGAGAGAAGGACCAAGATCTCTGTCTGTTTTACTGAGGATGTGACTCTGAGTTAAGATCTGAGTTAATTTGACCCATTTAGTGGTGCTGTCATTTCCCCACCTCCTTCCCTCCTTCCTTCTCTCGCATCACCTTGGTTAGAATAGCATTTAAAGACATTTGTCAGGTAGCCAGCTGGGGAAGCTGATTTGACTGTTTGAGGCCTGCTCCCTGTAGAAGGCTGCCTCAGTCACTAAGAGCTAAATACATCCCAAAGCCACTGCATCTTACGGGGCCACAAGCATGGTCTTCTCGAGCCAGTTGCTTTCAGAGGGGAGCCCTGGTGCATGTGTGTGGTGGGGAGTGATGCGGCGTGAACAAGGGAGTTTCCTCCTGCTGCTCTTTGATTTTCCATGCCATCCGTGGCCCTTGGAAGTGCACCAGCCTCTGGTAACAACATGTGCATAACTCTTACAGAGTACTATGTGCCAGACCCTGTTGCAAGCACTTCATGTATATTAACTCACTTAATCCTTCTAATAACTCTGTAAGATAGGTTCTGTTTATTACCATTTCCATTTAACAGATGAGGAAACTGAGGCATAGAAAGAAAA
Organism: Mandrillus leucophaeus; assembly: GCF_000951045.1. Taxonomy (NCBI): domain Eukaryota; kingdom Metazoa; phylum Chordata; class Mammalia; order Primates; family Cercopithecidae; genus Mandrillus; species Mandrillus leucophaeus. Next base: position 215,254 of record NW_012106886.1, read on the forward strand.
ACTAGGTATCCCAAGGTCGCACAACTAAAAAGTGATAAAGCCAAATATTCTGAGCTTAACTATGTGATGGACAGGTGGATGAACAGATCAATGAAGACAAGATTGTCCACAGTGAATGGAGCAGATAGCCCCAAGAAAGCTCAGCATGGGGAAGCTATCTGCAGGCTAGAGAGAGAGAGGGGTTGCTTTTGTTACTCTTTTGCTCTATTAAAATAAAAAAAGTAAGAATTATAATGTTAAACATCTTTGTGCTTACTTTAAAATATTAAAGCATTAATACCTGTACAAAATCAGTTTTCTACCACGTATGGACACTTCTTAGGGTAGAAACTATAAAACAGGTGGAATAAACTGTAGGCACAATCCCCTGCTCCCCAAAAAGTCTCTTCCCCAAATATCACTAGCTGTATGGTCCTTAAACCATACAGTTTAAACCACTTAAACTCTCTGCAGTTTAACATCTCTTCTCTGGACCCATCCTATAGGCCAAATCCATTAATAATTATAATCACAGTCATGACAGCTGCTGTCAACTGAATACCTGATGAATGTCTGTACTAAGCTATGTGCTTTTGTACAAGAACTTTTGTTTATTTGCTTTGAGACAGGGTCTCGCTCTGTCACCCAAGCTGGAGTACAGCGGCATAATCATGGCTCACTGCATCCTTGACCTACCAGGCTCAAGTGATCTTCCTGCCTTGGGCCCTAGAGTAGCTGGCACCACAGGCACATGCTACCATGCCCAGCTAATTAAAAAAATTTTTTTGGAGATGAGGTCTCACTATATTGCCCAGGCTGGTCTCAAACTCCTGGACTCAAGCGATCCTTCCGCCTCAGCCTCCCAAAGTGTTGGACTTATAGGCATGAGCCACCATGCCCAGCCTCTCTTCCTCTTATAAAGACACCAGCCCTAGGATTATGACCCCACCATTATGACCTCATTTAACTTTAATCACCACATTTACATTAATTAAAGCCTCTGTCTTAAATACAGTCATGTTGGGGGTGAGGGCTTCAACATACAGATTTGAGGGAGACACAATTCAGTCCTTAACAATGAGCTTTGAAGAGTCTGGGTACCCTTAAAAATCCTGTATCGGATTTTGCACGGATGAGAGTCTGCATACATGATGTGGCCTCTCAAAAGATTAAAAATTACTAAAAGTATTATAAATGACAAAGAGGAAAAGGGCTCACAGAGAAGTAGAAATATTAATAGAACTTGTGTTAAGAGGTAGAAGAAAAAGAAAATTCTACAATATTGTCTTAATGAGCATTAAAAAGTAGAGAACAAGAAGGGCAGTGGAAAAGGAGGATGTATCAGCATCCTCTTTACATTTTGAGAGGTTTGATGGTTTGCCTGAGGTCACAGGGTGGAGGATGGATCTGAGTCTATGACCCCAGGATCCTGAGCCCCAGCCCACCAGGCGTTCTGTCCATGTTCTCACCAGCTGTGTGGTCTGTCCTTCCCCAGAGAAGCCAGGGCCATCTGAGTGAGGCTTTTGAGCTGCCGCTTTGCTGACCTCAGATATGCTCTTTCCCTTGCTTTCCTTCCAGAAGTGGAGCAGATCGAGGCTATTGCCAAGTTTGACTACATGGGGCGGTCCCCGCGTGAGCTATCCTTCAAGAAGGGGGCCTCGCTGCTCCTGTACCACCGCGCCTCGGAGGACTGGTGGGAGGGCCGGCACAACGGCGTGGATGGACTCATCCCCCATCAGTACATAGTTGTACAGGACATGTGAGTGGAGTCGAGACTTCTGTGAAGAATGCTGAAATAGATTAGTGATGTCTGGAATGGGCACCATAGGGGAGTGCTAGCTTGTATGCCAGCGATTTGCTCTCCTTGATATCATGCGCTTGGTCTTCTGTGAGAATGGGTAATATCTAACTTCCCTTGAAATGGTGATCCACTTAACAGACATCCAAATTCCTCCTTCTGAGCACACAGAAACAGTGTTGGGTGCCCCTGGCCTACATCCTGATGCAGCTGACAGCCCCCAGGGCGTCCATCACCCTGAATCAGTATCCAGGGGATCCTGCCATGTGCCTCCACCTCCTAGGCCTCCCCTGCCTACCGTTCTACACTCCAGAGGTAGCTGTCTTAGGGGATAGGCAGAAACATGCCCTTGTTTCTGATTAATAGGGTACTGTTTTTTAAAAAATAATTTCAGGGGTTAATAAAAAAGAGCCCTGCATCCCAAATGCCTAGTCCTACCACAAAAAGTCTGCACTTTCCATTCCTTTGAAAGCCATGGAAGCTTCCAGTGCACACATTCCTTGGGATCTCTGGTCAGGCTCGGCAGAACAGATTTACCATACATGCAGCCACCAAGCTGAGCCTCAAGGGAAGAGGATTAAAAGCCCACATTGTGATGGGAGAGAGGAGGTCTCAGCCAGAGAAAAGGCCAGGGCCAAGCAGACTGCCAGAGGAATGCCATAGTGGAGGGCCCTCGGCAGCCTCCCGATGCCCGCAGACCTCTGAGATCAGGGACAAGTCACCACGGCAGAGGGCCATGGAAGGAGGCCAGCAGGGCACCCCTACAAGCTTGTGAGCCACGTCACAGTGGCCCAAGCCCTGGGTGGGGAGGTGAGGGGCAGAGGCAGCTTCTTCCTCCCTTGCTTAGCCAGAAGCTATTTCTCATGGAGTCACACAGAGACTCAGCACTCAGCCCTCGGTGCTCAGCCTGCAGACTCCATCCCCCCATTTCTCCAATACACGCTGCAACATTTAGTTTGTCCTAGCCTGGAGTTGCCCGGGAATGAACAAGCTAGAAGAGAAAAAAGGAGGAGGTAGGTGTGGGACAGAAGAGGGTCCCAGCTGCAGAAACTGACCAGGAGTGTTGCAATGGGCATGCATGGTGGGAAGGCACCCAGTGGGCAGTGGCCTAGCAAGCACTGTGGGCACAATGTAACCATAAGTTGTGTTAATTCAGCCCCTCAGACATGTATCAGGGAGCCCTGTATATGCTGGGTTCTCTGGGGCAAGGCGCCTCCAATTCATGTCTGTCTTCTCCCCAGGGATGATGCCTTCTCCGACAGCCTGAGCCAGAAGGCTGACAGCGAGGCCAGCAGTGGGCCACTGCTGGATGACAAGGCCTCCTCCAAAAACGACCTCCAGTCCCCCACGGAGCACATCTCGGATTACGGCTTTGGGGGGGTGATGGGCCGGTAGGATATGCGGATTCATTTTTTCCCTGCTAGTGTCAAGCCTGTTCATGTCTGATTTGGGAGAAGCACAAGGGCAGAGAGGAGAGAAGGAGCCTACTGCAGCCCCCTGTTCCCCACAAGATATGATGGGCACACTGGGCAGGCTGGCTGGCATTGGCCCAAGGCGGCCAGGTATAAAACAATCCAGCCTGTATTGCAGGGAGGAGGAGGAGGAAAGACATGTGTTGGGAACTCAGTGCTTTTTCGTTTAAAATAATAATAATGTGTGAGAGAGATACAAATTGGCAAGTATTTTTCCTACCTCTCTCCAGTTCCTGTACCTCCTTCCAGCTTTCTGTTGTAGAACTGAGTTGTTATATTTAAAAATGTGAAGTTCACATATTCCCTGAAATGCACTACATAAACAGAAAACTCACACCTACTCATGTGTTGAAGGAAATTGACACTCGACTCCACCCACTTATTTGGAGGGAGCAGTATTACCAATTTCTTCGCTCCCTATGTGTGGGCCAGGCTGTGTCACGTGACCTTTCTACCAGGCAAGGAGCAGTGCATGTCATTCTGAAAAACAGGTATAATCCAAAGTATATGATTATCTTAAAAAAATTAATGAGGAAATAAGAAGGAAAGAAAAGCAAAACTGACAGTTTCTCACTGCCTTTTTAGTCGCGGTCTCAAAATGTCATATTCTGTGTTTTTTCCAGTGGAGGGGTCATGTGATCAACCCACACGTGTGGGTATTTGCAGATAGGCCCCCCAAAAAAATCAGTCGCAGTGGGAACACACAATTTCTGAACTTATTTCAGTAAAAATACTGATGCCTCTTTTCTGCAAATTCCACTCAGTTTAGCAGATAGCTCAGGGCACTATGGTAGAATTGGGAAGGGCAGGGAAGTAGAAGGCTGGGGTAGGTAGACAAAGAAGTTATGGTCCCCTGACTTCTAGGAGGACCATATCTTCTGTCTCTCTTTTCCTTTCCCTCGTCCCTCCCTCACCTCCTTCATTCTTGTTCTTTCTTTCTAAATACTGCTTCCTCTCCAATACCTATGCTTTGGTTCTGCTGGGGCACCCACAAGCACTGCTTAGCTCAGCTGGTGGCACTAGGATCTGAATCACTGCTGGTCCCTAGTCATAATCCATTCCCAACACACGGTCCCTCTTCCTCTCCCCTCACCACGTCTAGCCCTTCAGACTCTTGGTGACCTCTGTAGGATGCAGCAAAATCTCCTGTGTATAGAACCTCTTATCTTCAAGGTGCTTTCAAACCCACTTGAAGCAAAGGTAAAGGGTGGACAAAGGATCTTACTTAGACCCACTTAACAGATTAATAAAGTGGGCTTGAGAGAGGACACAGGAAAGCATGCGGCAGACACAGGGCAATAATTCACCCTCCTGAAACACACCCTAATCCCCTTTTCACTGCACCAGAGCCTCCCTGAAGTGGGAAAGGTATCCAAATGCACAAAAGGGCTGTCCAGCCATGCAGGGTTTACTCTTGAATGACTAGTTTTCAAAGATACAGAAAAGCCTCATAGAAGGAGCCCTCTTCTGGAGAGATTGGGGGTTGGGTGGCAACATTAGAGTGTCTTCAGTTCCCACGGGACCCCTCCTATGCTTGCAGGATGCTGGTAACTTTGGTACAGTCAAGCCTCAAAGCTTCGACCAATTAGAAGCCCCTCAGAATCATGGAAATGTCTGAACTTTTTCAGAGGGTATCATGAGCCCAACTAACCATCACCAAAGCGTTTCCAGGGTTGGAATCCTGTAGGCCTTGACTTAGCATGTAGACCAGATGCATTTTGCGGTTGGCAGCACAGCTATCTGTGGCCTGGAAGCACCGTGCTCCAAATGCTTTTGTGTTTGCACATTAGACCTCCCCCTGCTGCTGAGCTGTGTGCTGAGCCAGGTCTTTCATTGTGGAATTATGGGGTCTGGCTGAATGAGGCTTTACTGTACCCGCTCCTTAGACTAGCGTGTAGTGTGTGGCATGGGGTTGACTCACCCATTCTGAGACTTGCCAGGCTTGACCTCTGCCCCATGCCCCTCGCCCCCTGGCTCCTTTGCAGAGTGCGGTTGCGATCTGACGGAGCGGCCATCCCCAGACGCCGAAGCGGGGGCGACACACACAGCCCGCCCCGGGGCCTGGGCCCCAGCATAGACACGCCACCCCGGGCCGCTGCCTGCCCCAGCAGCCCCCACAAAATCCCCCTCACCCGGGGGAGGATCGAGAGCCCTGAGAAGCGGAGGATGGCGACGTTCGGGAGCGCTGGCAGCATCAACTACCCTGACAAGAAGGCGCTCTCCGAAGGGCACTCGATGAGGTCGACCTGCGGTTCCACCAGGCACAGCAGCCTAGGGGACCACAAGTCCCTGGAGGCCGAGGCCCTGGCAGAAGTAAGGGCCAGCGGGAAGGCAGGCTGGGCAGCCAAATGCCCCAGAGGGCAGCGGGTGGGAATCCGTGAAGCGGAGAGCCACCTTGGCCTTTATGCCAGGCTCATGGCTAAGTCAGAGAACAGGAGAATGAGTGGCTTCCCTGTCCCTTGCTGGGCTTCCCATGGGAATGGAGACTGGTTGGGAGCAGCCACTGCTGGGGTTCCTATAGAGGCTGAACACCCCCAGTGTCCAGCGCTGAAGAGGGCATTGGCCAGATTATGGGGCTGGGGTAATGGCAGGTCACTACACAAAGTGATATGATTCAGTTTTTCACTCATTCATTCACTCATTCATTCATTTCTCTCTTCATTCATCTATTCATTGACAAATATTGATTGAGCATCTATCATGTGGCCATCACCATGCTAGCCACCAACAGTACAATGAAGACCTAAAATGGACTCAGGCACTGCCCACATGGAGCTTACAGTTTAAAGAAGAAAGAGACATCAACAAATACACACACATAGTTGTGAAATAGTTGTTTGATTGGGTGCCTTTAAGGAGTGGTCCAAAGTATTTTGAGAGCCTAAAATGTGAGGATTGCACCTAGGCACAGAGAGACTTCTCTTGGGAGGACTTGACCTGAGACCCAAAGGGTGGGCAGAACTAAATAGCTGAAGCTGCAAGAGAAGAATGTTCCAGGTTCTTCTCCAGTACTTAGAGAGTTGGCTTTTGTTTGTTTGTTTTGTATTTGGATGAAACAATCTATATGATTTTTACATTTGCCAAATGAATAGAACTGTGATTTGTTTAACAATCTGCATAGCTGGTTTCATGTGTTTTTTGACAGTTCGATCATATTTTGAGAAGTTTCCACTTTTTTGTCTCTGGAATTTGGTGTGGGGGCCCATTATGTACCCTCTCCCTAGTGTTCTCTCCCACGTAAGGTAACAGAGACAATCGGAACCTTCTGGTCTGTGAGAATTTTACTGTGGAGAGTGGCCTTTGAATCCCTGTTCAAAAGGAGAAGGAGGAAGGACGGGGAGCCATGAGCTGTGTTCTAGAGGAGGCCAGGCAGGGTTCCCAGGGAATACCCAACACAGAAACAGCATACCTAGCAATGAGTACTCCTGTTCACACCAGCAGGCTCTAGTTTGGCCCCATGCCCACTCCCGGGGTCCCTGAAGATCAGTGCCTTCCAAGGAGGCATGCCAGCTGCTGGTCCCCCCATACTTTAGGAAACATGACCCTAGTACCCACCCATCATCTGGAAACTCTACCAGTCTAGAAAGTTCTACCAGTCTAGAAAGTTCTACCCGTTATGGTAGAGGATGGCCTGAGGCCTGTCCCAGGGCCCTTTACATTTATAAAGAATCAAATGTAGTCTAGAAAACTGTTTCTAAAAATAGCTGTCACAGCAGAGTAGTTCCACAGGATGCTAGGGAGTGGGTAGGGAATACATGTTCTGTGGTCATCAAGGTTTGGGGAATGCTGCTGTGACAAAGTTGAGTGGCTTCTCTGTGAGACTTCTTAAAAAACCTTTAAAGCCGGAGCCCCCAGCCCCCGGGCCATGGATGGATCTGTGGCCTGTTAGGAACCAGGCTGCACAGCAGGAGGTGAGCAGCGGGAGCCATTATTATGTGAGCTCTGCCTCCTGTCAGATCAGCGGGAGTATTAAATCCTCATAGGCCGTGAACTGTATTGTGAACTGCGCATGTGAGGGATCTAGGCAGTGCTCTCCTTAGGAGAATCTAATGCCTGATCTGAAGTAGAACAGTTTCATCCCGAAACCATCCTGACCCCTGTCCGTGGAAAAATTGTCTTCCACGTAAACGGTGCCTGGTGCCATAAAGATTGAGGACTGCTACCTTAAAAGATATGCATTGTGAATCTCCAAGAAAGAAAACAGGGCATGCCCCATATCCCAGACTTCTTTGACCTTCATTCATGGAGCATGTTACAAGACCTGCCCCTAGAATGTACTTGGGGATTGCTGCATGTGTTCTCAGTTAGCAGACGGATCTGCACCCTCTCTAGTTTGACAGCTGCCATCCAGGACCCCCTTTCACTAACAGAGGTCAAATAGGGAATTGTGGTAAATGATAGGTAAATAGCCCACTGCCACTGGAGAGCTTCCAGCCTCGGCATTGGCTCTGATGAGCCCTTGGCTTTGCAGGCTGCAAAGGGGAGTGGCAGCTGAAGAACCCCAAGTAGTAGGTCGAGTGACCCAAATTTATCTGGTCTCAAAATATCCCTTATGATTTAGATGTGAACCCACTTAAAAAGGCTCTTTGTGGAACTTGCAACATGACCATCCAAAGTGGGAAGATCGAATTGAGGAGGAGATGAAAAGCAATCGTGGTCCCCACTCTGTCCCCCAGGGCCTCTCTGCCGCTCAGCTCTGGAGATTCGCAGCATCACCTCTCGGACTAATGCAAGGCTGCAGCCTAAACAACTCAGCTGATCTTTCTCTGAGCTTTCTGTCTTTCCGCTCACTCTGCTGGGGTAGGGTGGTGGTGGGGGTGGTGGTGATGGTGGTAGAGGGGCAAAAATTACATTTTATTTATTAAAGTTTCACCTTGCAGCTCATGCTGGACTAGAGCAAATAGAGAGTAGTGAGGTCAACAGGGAGCTTCCTTCAAGCAGAGTGGTTGATGATTGGGTGACTCGGCTCCAGGAAAGTGGGCTGTGTCACTGCAGGGCTGGCACATAGCAGAGAGGGGGAGGGGTCTGCCTTCCCTCCCTTCCTGCAGGAAATTGCCCCCAAAGCACCTCCTTTTGAATAAGGCACAAAAGACCCTTTCTTAAAGTTGCCAGTGTTCTGGGGCAAGGGATGAAATATCGTGGAGAAACATACAAGCTAATATTAGCCATTAGCCAGACATCCATAGTCCCCTAAAAAAAAGGATAGGCTGTGACAATGAGGGGAGTAAGAGCTCGGGACCCTGACCCCAGCCAGACTGAAGCCTGCCGTGGGGCCTAGAGCAGGCAGGAAGCCACCTGCAGACAGGGGAAAGAGAATGTAAAAGACCAGGGTAGAGAAAGGGGCCGGCCCCAGCATCTCTAGGCTCCATCCCCACCATCTGTTTCACCAGACTCATACTTTTTATTTTTTTTAGGATGTGCAATAAAGCAAGCCTATCTTAATAGTCATCATTGCTCCATGAGGTTATGCACAGCACCTACCAGTGGTGGCTTAAGCAGTATCCCTCACGGTGCCCTCGATCGCTAAGTCAGTTGGGATCTGGCCCAGCTGAGCCCGAGCAGTTCCTCTCACGTCTGTGGGATGCGGAGGCATCCCTGTCAACAGTCATGGGAACCCGTGGGGCTCTTGGGCTAGAAGGATTTTGTAAACCACCGTCTGGCAGTTTACAAAGCTTCATCACATCCATTATCTCACCCCATCTTCACAGTAAATGTCTGGGATTGTAATAGATAAACAAAATATGGTGCAGAGTGATCGAGATTTGCTCAGGGTCACATGGTCAGCAACTGGCCACAGAGTCTTTTTACTCAAAAGTCCGGGGCCCTGTGGCCTGTCCAAGGGCTCTTGGGTTGAATGCTGCCTACCAGCGACAGCACCACCTTGGGCATGAGGGGACGGGAGCTGAGGGAAGCTGCCCTGGGGCATGGTGAGCCCAGGCTGCCCTGGGCGGTGGGGAGCTCTCTCTCTTTGAGTACTTCAGACTGCTGTCCTCCTGATGAGCTCTCAGATATTACAACATCCTCGGGAATTATGTAGGCAGAACATTTTTCTTGCCTGTTAAAATTTCCACTTTTTAAAAAACAAAATTTTCTGATTATAATACAGAGAAGAGAGTAGCAGTCCCTCTATTCTGGGATGGGCACTGTGAACATTCTGATACATAATCTCCAAGAAATTTTTCTGTGACCAAGGATTTTTTTAAAAACTAAAAGTACTGAATTGCCTGGGTTCAGACTTGGGCTATGCTGCTAATTAGCTGTGTGACCTTGGGCAAGTTACTTAACCAGTCTGAGCTTCTGTTTCCTCACGTGTGACATGAGCATAAAGGTAGTTCCTACCTTAGAAGTGTGAAGATTAAATGAATTATTAGGGGACAGGGTTTGGATTGGTGCTTAGTGTTAGCTATTATTGCTACTGGTATTGTCATTAGTATTTTTGAGTGCTTACTCTCTGCCAGGGGTCACACCAGGCTCTTCACAGAGACTGTATCATTTAATGCACTCATCAACTCCCTGAGGTCCATATTATAATGATGTGCCATTTACAAATGAGGATTCTGGAGGCTCAGAGGGTGAGGGAACTTGCATAAGGTCACATAGCAAGGGAAGTAGTAGAGCCAGGATTTGAATCCGTGTCTGTCTGACTCCAGAGCCTGCCCTCTTTGTCAGTAGTCTGACCTGCCCTTATTAAATCTATTTCCTGTGCAAGGCAGCATGCAGGGGATATCCACATTGGTTCTCCCATGGGATTATAAAACATCCTGAGGACTTAATCTCCATCCCTGCCGCGAGGCTTCTGGGGAACCTCCCTAAGAAGGGAAGCTGCTTAGCAGACAGGAAGGACATGACTCCAGGTCTCCAGACTCTGCTGACCCCAGCTCTCTCTGTCCCCAGGACATCGAGAAGACCATGAGCACGGCTCTGCACGAGTTGCGGGAACTCGAGAGGCAGAACACGGTCAAGCAGGCGCCAGATGTGGTGCTGGACACCCTGGAGCCCCTGAAGAACCCGCCAGGCCCCATCAGCTCGGAGCCTGCCAGTCCCCTTCACACCATCGTCATCCGCGACCCCGATGCCGCCATGCGCCGCAGCAGCAGCTCCTCCACCGAGATGATGACCACCTTCAAGCCAGCCCTGTCCGCCCGCCTGGCTGGCGCCCAGCTCCGCCCGCCCCCGATGCGGCCCGTGCGGCCGGTGGTCCAGCACCGGTCCAGCAGCAGCAGCAGCTCGGGCGTGGGCAGCCCAGCCGTGACGCCCACCGAGAAGATGTTCCCCAACAGCTCAGCGGACAAGTCAGGCACCATGTGACCTGCAGGATGGGCCGCACCGCCATGGCCCACTGTGGCTCGCCACGGCCCAGGGTGGCCTTGGTGGCCTCCATGTGCTTCCCAGTGACCCTGGCCTTGGAGGGCAGAGGTCAGTCTGGGAGGGTGTGTCTGTGCAGAGCTGAGGCCCAGGCACTGGCTGCAGCTCACGTCCAGCCATGGGAATCCTACAGACCTCTCGCGTGTCAACAGATGCCCAGAGGAGTGCTGGAGCTGGAGCAGCCCCAGCCACAGCATTTCCTAACATGGAGGCAAAATACCACATGGCTTCTCCCGCATATCGTCACTGGAAACTTCCTCTCTCGACATTCTCTCTACATACCTATATGTGTGTGTATATCGATGCGTGCATATATACACATGTATATGTATGTATGTGTCTGTAGGTGTGTGTATATATATATATTTATGCATCTATATACATATACTAGATCTGGACACACACATACTAAGTGTATATAGTATCTCCTTTTTCTTTTTATGAAACTTAGATTTACCTCAGACCCATGCCACCAAACATCTCCCGCCGAGTTATTTGGTGGGATTTGCAGGGACTTTTCTGGGAGAACTTAGAGGCCCATAGTAACTGCGAATGAAGCAATATACCACTAACCTGCAGAAAAACACAAACGAAAACAGACTCCCACTGTCTCCAGAAGTCGTGGCCTTCCAGAACAGTCTGCCCCTCAAGGAAGGGTGAGGCAGGCAGTACCCCTAAGCAGGCTGCTCCCAGAGGTGGGGAACCCTTCATAGGAAACCCCCACCCCCGTCCACCCCAGAGACCCTGCCCTTCCACCCGGAGGCCAAAGGCCAACAGTACTCCCGAAGGCATGGGAGAAAGTTGGCGAGAAGACCCCTGACTACCACATCCTTGTGTTTGTGTGTAGAGGCAGGGGATAGTGAGATCCTAAGCCCCATCATAGCACAGTATTACATGTGGTTGGGAAAAAGGGAAAAATAAAAATACAGTGGTGTGGAATACTTCAAAACCTAGAAACGCTGTAGGAATAAATCTGTGGTAACTATAGAGGTTTAACTTATATCATTTTCAAACTATTTAATTTTTTCTTTTCCTGGTTCTACTAATTATACTGTGTCAGATTTGGAACTAAACAGGCAAGGAGACTTTGAGTCACATCGTTTTCATTTTAAATCAGGCTGTGACGCACTGTGGCTGGTGCCGTCTTGCATGAAACACATGAGCCGTGAGCGCCCAGTTCAGACTGGGGCCAGGGAGGGGCAGTCCTTGACACTTTCTGTCCTAGAGGACACTGTTGGTTGAGTTAATACAAGTGACATAGCTTCCCTTCCCTCCCTCTTCACTCACTCCCTCCAGAACATTTAGTGTAGATGAAAATGTGGTGATAGAAATGGGTGCATGATCTTCATGTGTAACAGCAAGGCCTTTGCCTTTTGGCCGAGTAAAGCCCTTCCGGGTTACTCTCCTTTGATTTCATTTTACCTCCTCTTCTGATCACTTCCAGAGATGAGCTGTTTCTGGATAATGGCACATGGGTGAATCTGTGTGCCCTGTGGGCCACTGTTACTTACCCTCTCCTGCCAGACCCAGGGGCTTTTCCCTACTCTTCCCAAGCTTCCTCTCTCTCGAGGACAATGAAGTTTGAAGTCAAAAGGCCCAGAGTCTGAGTCCCAGCCCCAAGCACTTAGGAGCCTTGTGACTTAGGGTTTGTCACTTCACCTCATTGAGCCTGGCTTTTCTGCTCCATAAAATAGGGTAATAAAGGTCAAACAGCAGTGAGCAAGCTGTGTACACTGGAAAACATTGAATCAATACAATGCTCTTGTGATTGTCATTAGTAAGGTAAGTCTTAGATCAGAACCCTTCAGCCCTTCTATTTGAAACCTCCCAATGGTATTTCAGAAGTGAGCAGTGGAATTTTCCTGCCATCTTAATAAGAGCCCTGGATTCCATCATTAACATTTCAGCCCATTGGATTAAGTGGTGCCTTCTCCTCTGGTCCCTGACAAAAAGGTAAATACACCCAAAGGGAGGGACCTAGTTAAGTCACTGGCACCTAGATGTGTTAGGAGGGTAAAGCCACTCTACCTTGTCTGAAGGACTGGACTTGACACCCCACAATGGAAGGGAGCATCAGGAAAGGAACAGAAAAAGGATCTCAGGGAGAGCCCGGTGTCAAACTTGACCTCCCTTGTTTGGCCTAGAATGAACCCTTCTCTTTAGCTCCTGGATATGAAAGGCCATCTGCCTTGGAGCACAGAAAGCTATTGCCATTTTACAGCTTAAGAGAGTAAGGCCTTGGGCTATGCTGTGACCTGCCCAAAATTTGACACTGGTTAAGAGCAGAGGCTGCGTCAGGCTCTTAAAGTCATGTGTTCGCATGCTGGACCCTATACTGTCCAGCCAGGACACAAGACTTCTGATTTCTACCCTCAAGATACTCCCAGATCCTAAATCCAATAGCCTCCCAGGCAAAATATAGCAATCTCTGCCACAACTACCAGATTAAAAGCAACAATCAGAGTAGAAAAATCTGTTGCCTGATATACATAACACCAATCAGACCATGTGGATTTTTCTCTGAATTGACTGATTTTGTTTTTGTCTTACTAAATGGACCTGCCTTTCACTGAATTTTCTGAGGGCAGAGTCTTAGCTGTTTTCTTTAAGCACCTATTTTTTTTTTCCATTGGGAAATGGCTGATGAGTTCACATTTAGGGATGTACACACGCAGATGGCAGACGTCTCCTCACTCATCCAGCCCCAAATCTGAGCCTTGACGCAGGCCAAGTGGAAAAATACTTCCCCGCCCCCCTCCCCTGTTCCCACTTCCTCATCTGGCACTATGCATGTCTCAGTCACCCTCCACAGCACTCAGTGCCATCAACGTTCCCTGAACATTGGCTTTCTCTTTCTGACTCCTGCCTGTTTTAGTCCACTATATATTGCTGTATTTGCTTAAATGCTGGAAAGTAACTGTTAAAATGTGAAATTGTAATTTTTAAAAAGGCTACAATTAAATTTTAGCCAATGCCACTCACCAAATCTTTGCACCTAGTAGATAGATCAATGTAAAAACAAATACCTAACTGTACAGTGAGTGTGGGGGAAATGTAGTAACCTAGTTAGTAGTCTTCAATATAACCAATTGTACAAGGGGAAGTGGTGTTTACCTACTTGTTCATCACCATTATTGAAAGCCGTACTGATCAGTTAGTTGACAACGGGCATTTTTTTTCTTTGCTTCATGGAATGTGATTTCTTTTCTTAACCTTCGACTTATCCTGAGGTCAAGCCTTTTGTCTTTATGTATAACCGATGTTCAATCTATTTTAGGAATGAACCAGCAAGTTGTTCATTTAAAACTGACCAAAGACAATTAATTCCTGGTCTAGTTTCCTGGGCCTTGTGGCTCAGTTGCCGCTAAAGAGCTTTCTGGATAAAATTGAGAACAAGCTGTGCTTCCTACCCCACTCTCCCCCTCCCCTTTTATTCCCTTTTCCTCTTAAAGAGCTGCTCTGAGCTGTGGGATTCTATGAAAAATTCTTGCCTTTCCTTGTTTCAGTGCTAACGATTTCTCACCTTGAAGCGCCTTTTGAACCCCGGACAGAGTGCACAATTGGAGGGAATTGCGAGCTTGGGAATTAGACTTTGGAGTCTTTTCTCTGAAGTCACCAGGCCAGGGGTCAGGAGAGAGATGGATTCCCAAGGGATGAAAGGTTTCTATTCAATGAAGAAATCGGAGTGGGAAGAGACACAGGGAAATTGAGCCATATTTTGGCTATCGGCTGGAACCAGCAGTTCAGAGATCTGCCTTATAAACACTTAAAACTGGTTTGTGGTACACAAAGAGGAGCCAGTGTGGGAAGGGGCCTTTATGTGGGGCTTTCTTCTCTGTTGGAGTCCCTTGGAGTGCCTTGTTAGGTATATTTCTTTGTCATTCAGGAGGCACGAATGTGGAGGACTTCTCGTGGCCTGGTCGTGATATGGCACTCAGTGCATGTACACAGCTAATGGAAAAACATGAGGACTCGGGTAATGGTTCTTCCTCTCAGTCTTTCTATTCCTAACTTTTCACACATCCAGATGGTTCCACACTAGAGCAAATGCCTCACTCTCCTGAGAAACCCAGAAAGAAGAGTGGCTGGCTCACAACCATGGGGTTGGCCCCTGCTGGGCTGGGAGTGGGGGTGGTGGCCGTGAGGAAAGGCAGAAAGGGGTGAGCCGAGGTGTTGCCTAGCTGATTTTCTGCTGTGCAGAGCTAACGCTGACATTTCATGTCAACTTCCCCGGTTCTCTGGGGCCTCCTCTCCTCTGAGCAGCCACACAGAGCATTCCCCACATATCCAAAGCTGCCCAGGGGAGCCGAGAGAAGGGACTTTGCTGGCAGGTCCAAGCCCTCCTGACCTCCCTGAGATTGATCTGCTAGTGTCCCACTGTCCCTCTGGGACTGGCCACATGGCCATTGCTGCCCCTTGTTGACACCTCCTTTCTGTGTGAACTGTCCCCGGCAAATAACAAAGCTGTTCCTTGAACCAGAACAACCAGAGTGCACTTTTCCTTCCTTAGACGGAAGTAGATCCTGGCTAGGGTTTCTGCCCAGGCCCTTGTTCCCGGCAGTGTGACTGTTTACATGGTTTGGCAATAGGTTTGATTCTGATTGCTTCAGAGTGGCTGGTCTATTTCGTTTCCTTTGGTTTCCTTCCTCCCCAAATTGTGACAGGAAAAACAAACCAAAACCACCCTAGGAAATTGCTGGTTGCCTGTCCCCACGTGATGATAAATGTTGCCCTCTTCTGGATATCGTTTCTCTACCTTACGACCAAACGCCCGTCCTATAGAGTGTCTGATTGGATCCTCTGTCGCGTATTCTGATGGTGCCTGCTGGTTTGACGTGGAGCTATCCTGTGAAATAAAACAGCTTAACTTTTCTCAAACATGCTCCAGTTGTTTTTGAAAGGGCGAGGTGGCACATCAGGGGTGGAGAGGTCCTGGGGGGACTCCCCGTCCTCCAGTCCACACTGTCTGCCTGCTTCCCCTAGGAACCACCTTTGAAATGTCCGTTAGCTCAGATCCAACAAGGTGAAGGTAAGGTTACAAGGAGGACCACTTCCATTGTAGAGCTAACTGAAGAAGGTAACTAACTGTAGGATGATTCCTGGGAAAAGAGGGTTTGGAAATGTCAAAGCAAAGGCAAGTTGGGAGTAGTAGCTGTCATCTGCAGAAAGTGTCTTCAAAAGTTTAAGATAAATTATCAGAGGCCACTGGGTACTGATGCATCAAGGCACATGCAACATTTTGATGTTCATTGTCTACAAATGTCATACAACCTCTTGGACTTTTGTTTTTTACCTGTGTGTTTGTGAACTGTTTATTGACCACTTATTTCTGTCCCAGCCACTATATTAAACCCTTTACCCGTATTTTCTCATTTAATTCTCAATACACCATTGAAGGTAAGTATCATTATTATACTATGTCCTGCAGATGAGGAAACTGAGGCTCTGAGAGACTAAACAGCTTGCCCAAGGTTAGGCTAGGAAGTGGAGAAGCCAGAATTTGAATTCAGTCTGCCTAACTCCAAAGCCATGCTCCTTATAAGTTTGTCATACTGCCTCTGATTTGAGCATTGTACTCATTATAGCAGGATTAGGGGCAGGATTTCATGATGAAGGTAGCTTGCTGCTTGTTGCACTCAAGGAATACTTCAGGGCCTTTGCATCCTGCCAAGACTTGGCATCACGAAAGAATATAAGTTGCCCAAAGGAGATTGTGGGGCTGCCCATGAAAAATGATAAATGGTGATAGCTTTCAGTCTCTCTTTGTGATGAAACCTCTGCTGGGTCTTCATGGAAGGGTCTCTTGACAGCCTTAGTGACTCATTCCCACCAAAAACATTCATCACTCAGTGATGGTCTCTTGCTAATTCCAGACTCCTCTGCTATGAAAATGTCTTAGTCTATTTTCTGTTGCTGTAACAGAATAGAACAGACTGGGTAATTCATAAAGAAAAACAGCTTATTTGGCTCACGGTTCTGGAGGCTGGAAAGTCCAAGAACATGACACTAGCATCTGGCTAGGGTTATCTCATGGTGGAAGGCAGAAGGGCAAAAGAGACAGTGTGAGGGGCAGACTCTTTTATAACCTTCTGTCATGATAATCCCACTCCCATGGCAATGACATTAATTGATTCATGAAGGTGGAACCCTCATGAACCAGTCACCTCGTATTAGGTGCCCTCTCCCAAGACTATTGCATTGGGTATTAAGTTTCCAACACATAAATTCAGGGGACACATTCAAACCCCTAACCTTCTAAGAGGCTAAACTTTGTATGTGTTCCATAATCTGTGTACTTGCTCATAGCAACAGTACGCATTTGAAAGCTTCAAATCAGGAGCCTTTCATTCATTCAACAAGCATGTATGAAGCACCTTTTTATGCAACTTGCCTCAAGTTAGCTGCTGGGGACACAGAATGATAAGCCCCAGTTCCTTTCCTCAAGTTGCATACAGTCCAATTGCACAAAATGATCACTCTAGAATTCTAAGATTGACTTTGACTCATTGATTAATAGAACAGTGTCTCTAACCCACAGAGGCACAAAGGGCAGATTTTAGCTGCCTGACTAGTTTGTCAGCCACAAAGCGTAGACCACTGCTGGATCATCCATTTTCTGGGCACATCTGTTTAGGAATTTTTTGTTTGCAAATGACAAACTATTCAACCCAAACAGCCCTAAGCAAAAGAGAATTTATTGGCT
>NW_012106886.1:232620-248389 GCF_000951045.1 Mandrillus leucophaeus
AAGTTGCCCAAAGGAGATTGTGGGGCTGCCCATGAAAAATGATAAATGGTGATAGCTTTCAGTCTCTCTTTGTGATGAAACCTCTGCTGGGTCTTCATGGAAGGGTCTCTTGACAGCCTTAGTGACTCATTCCCACCAAAAACATTCATCACTCAGTGATGGTCTCTTGCTAATTCCAGACTCCTCTGCTATGAAAATGTCTTAGTCTATTTTCTGTTGCTGTAACAGAATAGAACAGACTGGGTAATTCATAAAGAAAAACAGCTTATTTGGCTCACGGTTCTGGAGGCTGGAAAGTCCAAGAACATGACACTAGCATCTGGCTAGGGTTATCTCATGGTGGAAGGCAGAAGGGCAAAAGAGACAGTGTGAGGGGCAGACTCTTTTATAACCTTCTGTCATGATAATCCCACTCCCATGGCAATGACATTAATTGATTCATGAAGGTGGAACCCTCATGAACCAGTCACCTCGTATTAGGTGCCCTCTCCCAAGACTATTGCATTGGGTATTAAGTTTCCAACACATAAATTCAGGGGACACATTCAAACCCCTAACCTTCTAAGAGGCTAAACTTTGTATGTGTTCCATAATCTGTGTACTTGCTCATAGCAACAGTACGCATTTGAAAGCTTCAAATCAGGAGCCTTTCATTCATTCAACAAGCATGTATGAAGCACCTTTTTATGCAACTTGCCTCAAGTTAGCTGCTGGGGACACAGAATGATAAGCCCCAGTTCCTTTCCTCAAGTTGCATACAGTCCAATTGCACAAAATGATCACTCTAGAATTCTAAGATTGACTTTGACTCATTGATTAATAGAACAGTGTCTCTAACCCACAGAGGCACAAAGGGCAGATTTTAGCTGCCTGACTAGTTTGTCAGCCACAAAGCGTAGACCACTGCTGGATCATCCATTTTCTGGGCACATCTGTTTAGGAATTTTTTGTTTGCAAATGACAAACTATTCAACCCAAACAGCCCTAAGCAAAAGAGAATTTATTGGCTTACATGGATGGAAACTCCAGGCTAGAAATGGCTTCAAACCCAGGATGATGTGAGGATGTGAGTGTTGTCTCCGGGGTGCAGTTCTCTTCTTTCGGGTTGGCTCTACTTAGCTCTCTGGGTTGACTTTATGCTCAGACAGCTTGTCTGTTATTTTATGGTTGCCCAGTGGCTGCTGAAGCTTCTGCTATCTGCACCTCCTCAGCTTCAGTAGTCTTGGGTCTGATTCTCACTGATCATAATTAAGCCACAGGTTTATCCCAAAAGCAGACCAAGGGGATAGAATAGACAAATGGCCTAAGCAACCTGTATTTTCAAGGGTGATGTCAGTTCCACCAAGAGTTTGCATCAGGGAAGAATACAAGTTGCCCAAAGGAGATTGTGGGGCTTCCCATGAAAAATAACAAATGGCGATGGTTTTCAGTCTCTCAGTTTTAGTGGTTAGCTATGCAGCAAGAGCTAACTGATACACTAGAAAAATGCTCATGCAAATATGCTAGAATTTTGTCCTTGTCCATGGACTCTACGTTAACTTCACAATAATAAAGTTAAGATCCATCAAGTGCATTCTGTATGTTGACACATTGGCAAGCACTTCACATGCCTTGCCTCATTGAATTCTTACAAACAACTTGTGGGGCTAGATTCTGCTAGCACCCTTAGTTAATAAATGAGAAGACTGACCCTCAGGAAGTTTAAAATGTAGGGACTTTAAGCGCTTTCAGGCCAGCAGGGATTCTGTGACCCCAAATGCCTAGCTGCAGGGAGGTCTGGTTGCCTTGACAACCACCTTAGAAGTAAGGTCTATCCCAGCTTCTCTCAGGAACCTATGATAACTCTGTTACTCATCTATTTCTTTTAAACCCTAACGTTGAGAATACTTATTATCGATTCCTTGCATTAGTGCCACATGTGTCTTTACTGTTGTTGAGAACACTTTGTATTTTCCCATTTTTCCACCTCAACTCCCCCAAGAACATAGAGATTTATATTAGGTGGGATGTTCATTTTACAGATGGGGAAACTGAGAAACAGAGGAGATCCAGGGCTTGCCCCAAGTCCCAGGATCACAATGAGGGATATAAAGGGTCTCTGGCTTTCTTGGACCCTGACCCATGCTCCCTAGACCCCAGCCACTCTCCCTCCACCCACCCCAAGCATCTCCCACTCCCATGCCTCACACTTGCTAGGTAATTTGGATGAGCTTCAATCATGGGTGTAAGTGCAAAGGCTCTGGATTCAGACAGATCTGAGTGTGGATCCCAACACTGACTTCTATCAGCTGGTTGACCTTAGCAAGTGACAAAACCTCCTGGAGCCTCCATTTCCTCAGAAACACAGCGCTAAGAAGGCTCTCTCCACAGAGTTGTTTGCGGTCTGGAATGGATGATCTACGTAACATCCCTGGACCATCCAGGCACTCAGCAAAGGCTGCTGTGTTCATCCATGGTTGCTTCTGCTCCTTAAAGAGTTTCTGCTTCATCTCCGTGCTCTGCAGACAGGAAGAGCAGGTTGTTGGGCATCTGATGAGTGACTGAACCAAAGGAGATCCAAGGAAAAAGCTTCAGTGGGATTCTGCCATTCATTGGCTACCAGATTTGGGGATTGTCTCTTCCCCTGTCTGGGCCTCAGTATCCTCATCTGTAAAACGAGGGGGTTGGGGAAGCTAATCTTATTTCCTCCAGCTCTGAGGGCTCACTTAGTGCCTTGGCAGAAGCACACAAGGGGGAGGGCAACCAGCCCCACCACACCCCCTCTGCTTTCTAAAGGGAGCTCCCTTGATGGCCATGTTTGGTATTGTGCTACCCCATCCACCCCCTGACTCCACTGGATTGAGCCAAGGATGGCAGATGATGCAACAGCAGGTGATGGTAGATTGGTTAGTCACCATGGCCCTTGGCAAAGCTGGACCTGCAGATGACCTTTCTTGGTAAGCTTGACCCAGAAGTAACAAATGACAGGCCCTGTAAGCAGGAGGAGCAGAAGATGAGAGGCCACAATGACGAGGAGGTCAGAGGCAGAGAGGTGGCCCTTCTGCACCACAGGGAGGCTGAAGTCACTAGGGATGGGACTCTGTGAGCACAATGACAAAGCCAATGGGCAAAGCCAGTGGCGGAGATCACAGGCTCTGAGAACAAAACCACCCAGTTCCCAGAGAGAGCTGGAAGCCACAGCTGAGTACCTGCCCCAGTGCCTGTTCCTCACTGGGAGACCTTACATTCAACCCTCCTTACTTGATGTGACTTGAGTGGGATTTCTGCTTCTTGCAATTAAAAGGAAAAAGGGGCTCACGCCTGTAATCCCAGCACTTTGGGAGGTTGAGGCAGGGGGATTGTTTGAGGTCAGGAGTTCGAGACCAGCCTGGCCAACATGGAGAAACCCCAACTCTACAAAAAATAGAAAACTTAGCCAGGTGTAGTGGTACATGCCTGTAGTCCCAGCTACTTAGGAGACTGAGGCAGGAGAATCACTTGAACCCAGTGGGTGGAGGTTGCAGTGAGCTAAGATTGAGCCACTGCATTCCAGTCTGGGCAACAGAGCGAGACTCTGTCTAAAACAAAAACAAAAAACAAAAAAAAAAAAAAGGAAAAAGTAGACAGAATGATAATAGCCAACCTGTTTGAGCACTTACTCTGTTCTAAGCCCCTTCACATATAAAGGCCAACTCATTAGTCCTCTCAACCACCCTTTAAAGCAGGTACTAATGTTACTCCAGCTTAACCTACGAGGAAATAGTACAGAGAGGTTAAGTAACTTGCCATAGGAGACACTACTTAGGCATCATGGAGCTGGGATTCAGAACTAGGCAGTCTCACTCTGGAGCTGGGTCTTCATTCTCTCTTAGGCCTGAGGATGAGGCAGGGCACGGGTGTGATCTGAAACAGAGAGCTCCACCGAACTGGGAGTGTTTGACCCAAGATACCTCACCCAGAGGGAGTTTGTGCGTCCTTGGCATGGAGGGTGTTGTGGTGGGGTAGGTGGTCATCGGCTGCACACACAGCCCCGAAAGAAGGAGCAAGGATGGATGCAGGGTTTCACCAGGCCATCCTGCCCCAGGTTGCAGCCAAGGGTCAGGTCCTGCCTCTAACACGAGGGAGCATTTTATGTTGGGAAATTCCCTAGAGAGAGAGGTGTGCGGGGGTTGGGGAAAGGCCTCCTAGGAACAGCCTGCCAGACAATTGCCTCCACCCCTAAGCAGGGAAGTCTAGAAAGGACCCCTCAGTGCAAGTAGCAAGGCATGGCCTTGGAGTAGCCTGAAGAGGAACTTTAGCAGTGGAGGGTTGTGGAGAAGGATGGGGGTGAGGTGGGAGTAAGAGACCCCCCAGGACTCCCCAACCCCCGACAGACACCTCGCATCCTCCTCAACATGCCCCCACCACTGCCCCCTGGAAGCAGCAGAAGTGGCAGTTTTCTTTTGGGCAGTGAGCAGAGGTTTGTGTTTAAATAAAGGGATGCTAAGGAGAGGCAGAGAGAGGACAAGAACTTTCCAGGGCTTTTCAGCCACCCTAGAAAGCAGATCAGCTCACACTGGAGGCCTGGGGCCGGCTCCATACTAGACCCCAGGCTGGGATTTGTGGGGTGGCTAAAAAGGCCTGGGACCTTCCTCTGATACCCAGAGAACCTAGTATCAGGTCTCCCAAGCACTCCTCACTGCCTCAGAGACATCTCCCCTGACCTCCTTGCTTAAAGCAGTCACCATCGGGTTAATATGTTTTATTTTCTTCATTGCCCTTATCATCACTGGAATTGATTTGTTTCCTTATGTGTAGTCTGTCTCCCCCAACCCAGAATGTAAGCTCCAAAAAATCTGGGGTTTTGTCTATCTTGTCCATACTATCTCGAGATGGTAATAGGGTGCCCAGCACATAGTAGGTACTCAATAATTATTTATGGATGAAATGAATATTCAACCACACCTAGGGGGCAAGTGCTATTTCTGAGTGAGGTGGGCTTGGTAGCTAAACAAAGTCACATCTTTGCAGTCCATTCCCGCATTTAACAAACAGTTCTTGAAACCTACTGTGCACCAAGTGTTGTTCTGGGTACTGGGGATGCAGCCTGGAACCAAGCAGACCAAGATCCCAGTGGAGTTTAGGCCAAATGCTGGAGACAGACAATGACAACCACAAAGCCAGAAACACTCAGGGCGTGGGGAGGAAGAATACTGGAATCTGCTTTAGACTGAGAGGTTGGGATGGCCTCTCTGAGGAGGGGAGTTTAAACTGGCAAAAGCCTGAGAAGGAGCCCACCATGCCAAGGGGTGACCAGGCAGGCACATGATGAGAAAGAGATTGGCACGGGAGAAGAATGGAGAAGGCCATGTGGCTGGAGCTGAGTGGGTGAGAGATGTGAGAACAGCTGTCTAGAAGAATACAGACAGGGCCTTTTGAGTCATGGTGACCATTTTGAAGTTATCCTAAGAACACTGAGAAGCCCTTGGAAACTTGCAGTAGGGGCATTGCTTGATTCTACTTATTATTGTTAAAAAATTAACGGCTGGGTGTGGTGGCTCATGCTTGTAATCCCAGCACTTTGAGAGACCAAGTTGGGAGGATCTCTTGAGGCCAGGAGTTTGAGACCAGCTGGTCAACAGAATGAGAACTTATCTCTACTAAAAAAAATAAAAATAAAAAATTAACTAGGTGCGGTAGTGCGCGCCTGTAGTCCCAGCTACTTAGGAGGCAGAGGCAGGAAGATCACTTGAGCCCAGGAATTTAAGGCTGCAGTGAGCCAGTATTGTGCCACTGCCGTCCAGTCTGGGTGACAGTGAGACCTTGTCTAAAAATAATAATAATACTAGTAATTCATCATCTCTGGTTCTGGACCACAGCCACTTTTTAACAATGGAAGACTTGGCTGATAATTGAGGATTAAAGTGCTGCAGGGGGCCACAATGCTATGTCATGAATCCCAGATTACAGTGAACCTGCTTCTCTTTATCTGAGGGCTGATGCAAGAGGAAGAGTATTATCATTATTATTATTATTATTTTTCTTTTTTTGAGATGAAATCTAACTTTGTCACCCAGGCTAGAGTACAGTGGCGCAGTCTCGGCTCACTGCAACCTCTGCCTCCTGGGCCCAAGCAATTCTCCTGTCCTAGCCTCCCAAGTAGCTGGGATTACAGGCGACCATCCCCACTCCCAGCTAATTGTTTGTATTTTTAACAGAGACGAGTTTTCTTTTCTTTTCTTTTTTCTTTTTTTTTTTTTTTTTTTTTTTTTTGAGACGGAGTCTCGCTCTGTCGCTCAGGCTGGAGCGCAGTGGCCGGATCTCAGCTCACTGCAAGCTCCACCTTCCGGGTTTACGCCATTCTCCTGCCTCAGCCTCCCGAGTAGCTGGGACTGCAGGCGCCGGCCACTTCGCCCGGCTAGTTTTTTGTATTTTTTAGTAGAGACGGAGAGACAGGGTTTCACCGGGTTAGCCAGGATGGTCTCGATCTCCTGACCTCGTGATCCGCTCGTCTGGGCCTCCCAAAGTGCTGGGATTACAGGCTTGAGCCACCGCGCCCATCCTAGAGACGAGTTTTCACCATGTTCGCCAGGCTGGTCTCGAACTCCTGATCTCAAGTGATCCGCCCACCTCGACCTCCCAAAGTGCTGGGATTACAGGCGTGAGTCAGCGGGCCCAGCCAGGAGGAAGTATTATTATTAGTGTTTCTGAGCCTTGAGTGCCCCCATTCAGTGTTGTTTCCAGCTCTGCTTCCATTCTCCATCCAGACATCCACACATAGTCCGTCTGACCCTCTGAGAGATTGATTCAAATTCTTCCCAATATGGAGATCAATGGCCCCTGCATGCTGCAGAGCTGCAGACCTCCCTTCTCAGGCAACTCACAGAGTCCTGTCATCTGTGGAACAAGATTTTCCTTCTTCATTTGTCAGTTATTGTAACTGAACATAGACTGGTGCTTAGAGGAGTTTAATCTTCCGATAAATAGCATGGCCCTTTTTGCTTTATACCATGCTGTCGAGAAATGTATTAAGGACTTGCTTGGTTACCAGTGACAACAACCCAACTTAGTCTGGTTTGTATCACAAGGCATGCTTTTTGCCCCATCTGTATGGAAAGTACAGAGATAAAAATGGATGCAGGCAGGCTGGGCCCAAGTATTCCAAGGATGTCAACAGGATTGGGTCTCTCCACTTCTCAGCCCTGCATTCCTTCACACTGCACTCTCAGGCTGACTCTTCTCAAGTGATGGCAAAGATGGCAAACAGCAGTTTTAGGCTTGCGTCCTAGCATTTAGCTACACCCCTAGAAAAAACTATATCTCTTTCCCAGTGAATGAGTCAGAGTCCCAGGATTGCCTCTGATTGGCCTAGCTTGAGTCACATGCTTACCATGAACCAATCACTGAGTGGAGGGTGGGTCTTACTGTAACTGACCAGATCTGGTTACTTGCCCAGTCTTGAGCCAGATTTGGGATCAGCCTTGCCTGACCACATGGTTGAGAGTAGGGTAAGGGCTGTTTCCCAAAAGGAATAGACGAGTTCTATTATTGGAAGAATGATGCTGGGGCCAGGTGTGGTGGCTCACTCCTATAATCCCAGCACTTTGGGAGGCCAGGGAGGGAGGTTCACTTGAGGGTAGGAGTTTGAGACCAGCCTGGGTAACACAGTGAGACTCTGTCACTATACACACACACACACACGCACAAAATGAGGTAGGCATGCTGGCGTGAGCCTGTAATTCCTGCTACTTGGGAGACTGAGGTAGGAGGATCTCACTTGAGCCCAGGAGTTTGAGGCTGCACTGAGCCGTGATCACACCACTGCCCTCTAGTCTGGGCAGCATAGTGAGATCCTGCCTCTTGAAAGAAAGAAAGAAAGAAAGAAAGAAAGAAAGAAAGAAAGAAAGAAAGAAAGAAAGAAAGAAAGAAAGAGAGAAAGAACAAAGATGCTGAGCAGGCAAAGCCCAGAGAGCTTATCAAGAGCTCCAGTCTCCAGAGGACATTCTTGAGAAACACATTCATAGCACGGTGTTGGACATTCTCGCATCCCTTCCCCAGGTCCACGGGCCCCTGTCGACTGCAGGATGACACCCCTGTCTCCAGGTAAATGCTTTGTCTTTCCGCAGCACCCATCCCCAAAAAGAAGTACAGCCACCCTGGTGGATATGAAGGAGGACTCCAAGGCCAGGCTGCCTGGGTTTAAATCCCGGCTTCCTTCCTTTCCAGCTGAAAGTCCTCAGGAAAGTTAACACTTCAGTTTTCTCATTTCTAAAGTAAGGACACTAACAGTCCTGCCTTTAGGCTTGCTGTTGGGCTAGAGAAACCTGCATCTGACACAGAGAAACCCTCAATAAATGTAGCTGCTATAGTTGTGATCTTGCCTTTCGGAAAGTCTTGATTCCAGTGCCCCAGTCCCAAAGCTGCATTCACCATTTTCTCCATATGTTCATTTTGAGCACTCACTGTGTGCTAGGCACTGTTTTAAGCAATTTTTCATAGACGGTCTCATTCTCTTGCAACAGACAGCTATAAGATAAAAACTATTATTAGTCCTGTGAGGTTCAGAGAGGTAAAGTAACTTGCCCAAGATCACAGTAGATAAGTGGTAAACGCTAATGCATGCACATCAGCTCACACGAGTGTTCAGCTCCCTCCATTCCCCACATTAATTTCTTTGTTTCCAACATGCCTGGCCAAGGTCTCCATTCCAGTGATGCCAAACATAGAGACACCTGTGTTTCTTGTAGACCCAGCAGGAGGGAGGTTCGTGGTCACCATCCCTTCCTTGGCCTCCAGATACAGACATAATGTATGTGGCTGCAGGAGCCCAGATCGGGTGAATTTGACATTTTGTCCACTATAGGCCCAGCACAGGACCCTGCACATAGTGCTTACTAAATGATGGGTTAGAAGAAAAGATGAGAAGTAAATAAATTATGCATGAGTGGGGTGATTGCCTATCTGCACTTCCCTCTCATAGCGTGAGCCCGCATCCAGCCTGATACTCTGCTGCCCTCATGTGGTCATTTGTAAGATGGCAGGCAGGGTAAGCAACCTCTGATTTTTATAATGAAAAATTTCAAATTTACAGAATACAGAGAATTGCACAGTTAAACCATTCTATCTATCATCCAGTTTTTAAAATTATTCACATTTTTATGAGTTTGCCTTACTTCTTTTTCTGAATTTCAAAAAAAATCACTAACACCATGACCTTTTACCCTGAAACTTGTATGTCTCTAAAAATGACATTTTCCTGCATAATGACGATCCCATGACCACACGGAATAAAACTAATGACAATTTCTCAATAAAATATATTACTTAATCCATATTTAATTTTCCTTGATTGTTCCAAAAATGTCTTTTAAATGTTGCTTTGTTCAAATCAGCATCCCGTATAATGAGTATTGTCTCTTCGTCACGACCGACTGAGCTTGTTTTCTGGTGAAATGCTCCACAGTCAGCATTTGCCTGACTGCTTCCTTGAGTTGTCAATTCACAGGTTGCTGTCCTCCCCTGGATGTTTTTTATTTTATTCTTTTTTTTTTTTTAGACGGAGTGATGGAGTCTCACCTCTGTCGCCCAGGCTGGAGTGCTGTGGACCAATCTTGGCTCACTGCAAGCTTCGCCTCCTGGGTTCACGCCATTCTCCTGCCTCAGCCTCCCGAGTAGCTGGGACTACAGGCGCCTGCCACTAGGCCCGGCTAATTTTTTGTATTTTTAGTAGAGACGGGGTTTCACTGTGTTAGCCAGGATGGTCTCTATCTCCTGATCCCGTGATCCACCCGCCTCAGCCTCCCAAAGTGCTGGGATTTCAGGCATGAGTCACCGTGCCAGGCCTATTTTATTCTACTTATTTTTTTGAGATAGGGTGTCATTCCATCGCCCAGGCTGGAGTGCAGTGGTGCAATCACGGCTCACTGCAACCTTGCCTTTCTGGACTTAGGTGATTTTCCCACCTCAACCTCCTGAGTAGCCAGGACTACAGGTGTGCACCACCATGACTGATTAATTTTGTGTATATATATATATGTGTGTGTGTGTGTGTGTGTGTATATATATATATATATTTTTAGAGACGGGTGGGGCTGAGTCTCACGATGTTGCCCAGGCTGGTCTCAAACTCCTGGGATCAAATTTGGCCTCCCAAAGTGCTGGGATTACAGGTGTGGACCACCACGCCTGATCCTACTCTGTGTGTCTTTTAAACGGTAAGCTGGATCTAAACCTTTGATTAGATTAAGTTTCACTAGTTTTGGAGAGTACACTTCCTAGGCGACATGCACTTCATGTTACATCACATCAGGAGGTGCCCACTGCTTGGTGCCCACTTTTAGGAACAAACATCTTGATGAATAAGTTCAGGTGGGTTCATCCTCATCTTTCTCTGTGAGTAACAAGTGAATTTGTTGGCCTGATAATTTGGGGACCTGATACATATCCAGTTCCCCAAGAACCACTCTCATAATTGTTTTATCACCCACTGGTGATCATTGCCTGAAACAATAATATTTCATTAGAATCTGCAAAATGGTGAGTTTCTAATTTTATCATTCCTTCTATATGTTTTGCTCTTAATAGAATACTTATCCACAAGAGCTAGTATTTCTCTAAACATAGCTCATTCTTAAAGGAGGAATAAATACTTAATTCTTTTCTATTATTTATCCACTTTCAGAGTAAGAAGCTGATACAATGACAACCCCCAATGGCAGTAAACGAAGGCTTTCCTTTGTTTTGCTGAGATTAATTATAACTTTCTGGATGTAAAAATATCCAGTGCATTTCAATCCATTGCAATTGATGTTCTTTTTATTGCTTAAGTACATAGGAGCAAGTTCAAGATGCCTCTTACATCCACTGGTTTTCAACTTCTTTACTGGGGCACAATAAGATATTCTAGGCTCATCTTGTATCTGCCCTGCCCCAGACCTAAAATGAAACATTTCTCCAAGAAACACTAATTCCTTTTAGTGGGGATGGTATTTAGAGACCACACTCCACACACAGCAAGTGGGAGAGCTGAGATTTGGACCCAGGCAGTCTGACTTCAGAGTTGGTGCTCTTAACCTTTGTACCCTCTGGGCAACATATTTATTAGTGATGATAACAGTAACAATTACAACTATAACTCCCACTGCCATACGCAGCCATTCCCCATGTGACAGGTGCTCTGCTAGGTGCTGTCCAGCCTTTTTAAAAGACCTAATCCTTATAACAGCCCTCTAAGTTAGTCATTATTATTTCAGTCTTACAGAAGAGGAAAATAAGGCTCAGAGAAATGAGTGTCTTACCCGAGACCAGATGGTAAGTGACAGAGCATGGACTCAGATTTCTGTCTGTGTGACTCTAAATTATGTTCCTTTCGTTGCTGTAAACTATATCAATTGGTGATAATTCTGTCTCCTTTCAATGGTTCTTTGCTTGGCTCCCTGAGCCCTGGCACTCCTATGTCCCAGGGTCCCAGGTTCAGGCTTGTGTTTGGTGTCTTTCTGGGTAACTCACCCAGAGAACATTTTTTTGGGTCCCCACTACATTCATGGTGTCTTTCCAGTCACTCCTGGCTGTGCTAGGGCACAGAGGAGCTGGGATGAGAAAGGTTGGTTCTGTCTCCTCCAGGAGCCCATGGTTTGGTGAGGGAGACTAAACAGGTGCAATTAGTGTGTTTGTGCTGTAATATAAGAGGTATAACCTGCTTTCATTCCCCCAGAAGAGCAGTCAACTCTCCTATGGGGCTCTGGGAAACCAAATAAACTTTAACAACCGAAAAACTGGGGCTGTCCAGACACCATGACGGATGGTGGGACAGATTTTCTAGCACAAGACTCAGCTACACACCTTTCAAATAGTTGCAGGTTGGTGACTGCCTCTTTGTAAGGAACAGTGGCTAGGAGCCTATGGAGGCAGGAGGAGTTGCATGGGCCAGCCCCTGACACTGCATAATCGGAATTATGCAGCAGAATGGAAGCAGAGCAGAGACAGGCACGGGGGTCTAACAGAGCAGGAGAGGATGCTGGGAGTTGGCTATGGGAAAGATGAAAGACCAGCAGGACTGGGGCTCCAGCCACTCTGTATCTGGGGGTTCCTGAGCCAGGCTCCAGCAAGTGGAAGACTCCTGTATAGGGTCCCTGTGGTTTTTAATCACTGCATCAGTAAGCCGTTGCTATGGAACAACCCAAGCCCAGACTTAGAGGCTTAAAAGAATAAACATCTATTATTTACCATGATCCCGTGGGTATGTTGAGCAGTTTTCTGGTCAGGGTTGGCTGAGCTGTTCTCTGCAGTAAGCAGATGCTTTGACTGGGGCTGGATAATCTAGGATGAGCTCACTCCTATATTGTAGGTGGCTTGATGTTGCTGGGGTGACAAGGATGACTTGGCCCTCTCTCTCTGATCACCCAGGAGGATCACAAGCTGGGGCTTATTCCCATGGTGGCTATTAGTGCACAAGCCTCTGCTTGGGTCACCCTTGTTAATGTCCTGTTGGCCAAAGCAAATCACAAGATCAACCCCAGATTCGAAGAGTGGAGCCACAGACCCACCTGTTGCTGGAAGGAGTCCCGTGGAAACAAAGTGTGGGTAGGCAGGGGAAGAATTTACAAGCATTTTTGCAATCTGCTTACTTGCAGGCACCCATTTCCTCTTTTTCTGTATGTCATACCCTGTTGTTCATTTGGGGCATCACTCCTACTCCCAAACTCATACTTAGATAATCTGAGTCACAGCGATTGGTTCAAGGATGGGCATGTGACCCAATTCTGGCCAATGAGACTTGGTCCTGGTGCTTTCGCTGAGAACTGTTGGAAATGAGGTCCGTCTTTTCTACTAAGGCAGCTATGCTAATGGAATATAGGCCTGGAGCTTCTGGAGCCATGTTGGCCTCTCATGGGGGGAGCCTGCATGAACATTAAGCCGACAACGAGGGAAGAAGATATAAGGCATTAAGAAAGAGTGATTGTGACCGGGCGTGATGGCTCACACCTGTAATCCCAGCACTTTGGAAGCCTGAGGCAGGGAGATCACGAGCTCAGAAGTTCAAGACCAGCCTGACCAATATGGTAAAACCCCATCTCTACTAAAAATATAAAAATTAGCTGGGGGCACACCTCTAGTCCCAGTTACTAGGGAGACTGAGGAGGGAGAATTGCTTGAACCCCGGGGTGGGTGGAGGTTGTAGTGAGCTGAGATTGCACCACTGCACTCCAGCATGGACGACATAGTGGGACTCTGTCTTAAAGAAAAAAAAAAAAAGAGTGATTGAGAGGGAAGAAGAGAGACCACCTGGATTAAGCCTCAGGACTTTTCAGTTACATGAGCTAACACGCTGCCTTTCTTGCTTACGCCATTTTGAGTTGGCTTTCTAATTCAGCACTTTGAACCAAAAAGCTCTAATACAGTTCCCTCCCTTAAAAGTTCTTCCTCTCTGATCTCAAAGCTCTTCCCATCTGCAGACCTGGGCTTGGACTGGGCATTCCGCTGTCTAGTATACTTGTCACCTCTGCCTGGGCATATAGTAGGTGCTCAGTGAACACTTGTTTGAAGGATCAATAGGAAGGGTTGGGACTCCTACTAAGAAGAGGCTTTGGTGACAGACAGGTAGCTGGCCCCAGTGAGAAGCTCCCAGAGGTGATGGCGGTCTAACAGGCAGGTGGAGGGGATAATGGGCACAGTCTGTAAGTGTAAACAAGACCTAGCTGTCCCAGGGCTGGGAGGGAAAGAATAAGGCAGGGTTCCTGTCTGGGAGGAATCAAGTAGGGGCCTGGTCACAGGGACACAGCAAGGCCTGCTTCCTAGAACTGGGGTCCACAGTAAGCATGAGGTCCACAGCACTTTTACCTCCTCCGGACTGTGCCACCCAGGTTCAGCCCCTGTCACCTTCTTCTACTATACACTTTCCACTCCCATCCTTTCTTCACCCAGCAGCTACAATGACCTTTGGAAAATGTAAATTACACCTCTGCCTAAAGCATCTAAGGGCTTCCCACCTGTGCTTATAGCAACATAATATTAATGACAGCTGACACACAGGGCTTAGTAGTTGCCAGGCACCCTTCTAGGCATTATACCTACAATAACTCCTTTAATTATCACAACATCCCTACAAGGCAAATACTAATATTATCCCCACTTTACAGATGAGAAAATTGAGGCACGGAGAGGTCAACAACTTGCCCAAGTTAACATGGATTAAAATCTGAACTTTTTACTAAGGCATGGAACTCTCCACTTCTGGGGTCTTTGGGTCTTTGCATGGCTGCCTCTGTCTTATCAGTTGGGTCTCTGCACGTACGTCACTTCCTCAGAGGGAGCCTCCCGGATCATCCAATTTACAGTGTCCCCTCCTCTGTCTATTTCATCATCATCTTTTATTGTTTTTACATCAGTTACTGTTTTATGCAATTATCTTACTCATTTTCTTACAAACTCTCTTTTTTTTGTCCTGGTTCCACGCTCGCCCCCAGGCTGCCAGCTCCGGGAGAGCAGAGACCATATCTGTCTTATTCACCTCTGTATTCTAGCACCTGGCACAAGTGGGGAGTGGCTCAATAAACATTTGTTAAAATGAATGGAGGAAGGGAGAGATGGAGGCAGGGAGGAAGGAAGAAAAAAATAAGGAAGGAAAGAAGGACAGAAGAAAGGAAGGAAGGAAGGAAGGAAGGGGAGAGAGGGAGCTCCTTTAGTATCCCCTTTCCCATAACCAGAATGAGGAAGATGGGGCCTAGAGGAAGAGAGAGTGCTGGGCAGAGAGGAATAGGATGAAGAGAACCTGGAAAGGAGCTCAGGGGCCACAGGACATCCCCAGGTTAATCCAGGGCAGGTCCCACACTCAGTTGGGAGAATGAATGCTTCCCTAATTAGGGTTGCCAGATTTGGCAAATAAAAATACAGGATGCCCAGTTAAATATTTGAATTTCAGCTAAACAACAAATAATTGGTTAATATGTTGTGTGCAGTATTTGGGACAGATTTACACTAAAATGTTGTGTGCTGTTCATCTGAAATTCAAATTTACTGGGCAACTTGTATTTTATCGGGCCATCCTATTCTGGCTCCTCACTGTGTACCGTGTGCCACTGAAGATTCCACTAAACACTAGCCTGCTTTTATTTTACATGGAACATTTTGTTTTTAGTCCTGAATAAGGAAGTACAATCTCTTTATTGATCTAACAGAAGGAGAAAGTTCGTACAAACAGCAGCTTGTTAAGAGGAGAATGGCTCCCAGGGTTAGATAAACACCCAAGACAAATGCCTTCTCCTGAGCTCAAAGTGAGCTTGTGTTCTTGAACTTTCCTTCCTAGGCTCAGAGGTGGGCTTAATGGGATCTATCTCCCTGGGTACAGCTGAAGACGGCAGGAAGAGAAACGCTCAGCCTGGGAGGAAAAGATTTATGGGAACGTGGGCTTAATGGGTGATTCATCCATTCATTCAGCCTCACCCAGCAGCTATTGGCAGACACTCAGAGATGAATGGCACCGGGTTCTGTCCTGGAGGCTCTCCATAAATAGGGAAATGAATTTTGGCCCCAGGACCAACAAGTACTGCCTTCTTCCAAATCTGCCTCCATGGTTGAATGCAAAGAGTACATTTTTGTCCCTGTCTTTTCTCTCTCTCCCTTTCTCCTTCCCCATTCTTTCTCTTTTTTCTCATCTCCTCTCTCTTCCTCTCTCACCTTTCCAGCCATTTGTCACCTTAAACCTAATTACCTTGTCCAACTAGTACTGTGAAAAAAACGATTACTGGTTTACTCAGGCCACGGACCTGGTCTTAGATGCTTTTCCCTTGTCTCTCCAAGACCCCACTTCTCC